>NC_137822.1:3643861-3664630 GCF_963921795.1 Nannobrachium achirus | reverse complement strand
CATCGAAAATAGCCGACCTCCAAGCTCACAACGCGTCGCAGCGCGACACGTTGTGAACTTGGAGGTCTGCTATTTTCGATATTTTCACCAAAAGGCCCTTTTAGAAATTTCAGCCCCTGCCTCTCTAACATTCTCTGCACGTCCCTGGCATCATCAGAGTGCAGTATGCTGTAGGCACACAGAGATAGATAGCAGTATGGTAGCATAGACCATTGCTTCTCAATCATGTTCACGCCAAGAAAAAACAAAAACAAATTGATAGGTATTTGGGCGGTTCCAGAGACCCCCTAAATGAGTCAAAATTTGCGATGCATTGTGAGCTTGTTGCGACCGTCAGGTCGCAGTTAATATCAAAACCTCCTCCGGCTGTCTGTCTGTCAGTATGTCTGTCACATGTCACATGTCACACTTTTGCCCTACTCATATCTCTGCTAGCGTTGCCCCCCATCCATGCCAAACTTTGCACACATACTCCTTGGCTGCCAAACCACAACCTCCACCCCTCATTTCTCACATGGCCCTCTTCTAGCGCCACCATGAGGCCGATTCTTGCAAAACAATTTTTTTTGGACACTGCTCCTACAGATTTGTCCCTAAAATCACGCAAAAGCGGTACACAGTATCTCTACAGTCATGTCATCAAAATGCATCTGTCCCATCTAGCGCCACCATCTGGCCGATTTTTTTTTAAAACACATTTTTTTTAAACCCCCTCTAGGGGTCCACATTAAGGACCCCCACTTTGAGAACCACTGCCATGGATAGACAGTGTTATTGATGAGGTGGAGTGGGAGGTAATTACTGGAGTCAAAAGGGAGACTTTATCTTTTAGACTTTTAATTACTGGCACTGCGGAGGTTGTGAAAAAAAAAAGAAAAAGGGGAAAAAAAGGCGTTCTTGGCTCCGGCAAACGTGTTTTCCTTGTTGTCACTTTGCCTGAAAACATCATCTAATCCAGTGTGGAAAGTAACTAAGTAGATTTACTGGAGCTGGTCGATCTGCTATTTTCATACATTTTGTACTTTTCCTTTTGGTTCTTTTAAGTATATTTTGATGCCAATTTCTTTTGTACTCTTACTCAAGTACATTTTGAATTCCGGACGTTTACTTGTAACTATATTGTATTTTCATATTGCCGTATTTATTACTTGTACTTGAGTAAAATGCGAGTAGTTTATTCCACCACTGATCTAATCCCAAACACAGTTAAAGCATTTAGGCCTAGAATTATTGAATGCTTTAACCAGTGAAAAATAGCAGATATACAAGCTCACAGCGCGGCACCGAGTGCCGCGCTGCAAGCTTGTAGATCTGCTATTTTTGAAAAAGTCGTGAAAATGTGTGCAAATCTTTGAATATATGTATTTTCAAAGCGAACGTTTGTAACTCATATTTTGCTTCTGGGTGGTCCCTGGAACTAAATATTTTGAGATGGGGGTCCGTGGCCAAATAAATATCATTTTGGGGGTCCTTCACATGAAAAGGTTTGAGAACCACTGACATAGTAGTCTCTCAAGAACAGACTAACTGAGCTCCAGTTAAGTGAAAAGGACCTTTTCTTTGATGATGGCTGGCCAGATTGCTGCCATAGAAACATAGGTTTTTCCAAAATCTTAAGATTTAAAAGACACTTATAGAACCGGGTCAAAATTCTAATTTTCACGATTTTTCAAAAATAGCAGATCTACAAGCTCGCAGCGCGGCACTCGGTGCCGCGCTGTGAGCTTGTATATCTGCTATTTTTCAATAGTTAAAGCATAAAATAATGATACACAATACTGCTGTGAACCCGTTCTGAATGGGTTAAATCATGAGTGCTAAAGCTGCAGTCGGTGAGATTTATGTCTTAGAAGCCGGGGTATATTGCCGGAACAGGTGCCAGGAATTGTAACTGTGCTGACTGAGCTATAAGATGGGAAAGAAAGACCCTTTTGGGCAGGCAAGATATTACGCTTTAGAATTTCATGCAAAAACCCCGCCGCGCACAGAGCATTCAAGTACCTTTAGTGTTCTGAACAACCAGGTGCTCATGGGAGATATAACAAGGTAACAACGGTTGAAAGTGTCAATGGTGCTCTGGTCATGCATTAAACATGAGAAGAAAAACTAAAAAAACAACAGACGATCTGGGTCACTTGGGGCGAATAAAAAAAAGAGGAACAACCTTATATTATTAAAGGACAACTTCAGTTTTTTTACAACAAGGTTCATATTTTAGATTGTAATTAGAGAAAAGAAAAGATGCCTGCAAATCAAAATAGTTAAAATCACTAAAACAATAGAAAGAAGTAAAAGAAAACATTTTAACACTCATCTTTTCTTTTCTCTAATGACTATCTAAAATATGAACCCTTGTTGAAAAAAAAAAGTCCTTTAAAAGGCAACTTAACTACCAACATGTTTGGACCTTCGGAAGGGCAAAATGAATATTGTACAGGCAGGCCGATCGGTGCGATCTACAAGCTCAGAGGGAGAGGTGGAGAGGGAGAAAAAGGGAGGGGAAAAAGTACAGAGTCAGCGGTCAAGTATGATAACTATTGAGGGTTTAATGGGTTAAGCAGCATGGAGCATTTGGGTTTGGAAGCGATCATTGGTCCTGCCAACATAATGCAGGAGGCAACAGGACTTTGCGTTATTGAAAACGATCGCTTCCAAACACTGACACTTTAAAAAAATCACCTGCACGGAATGTATTCACAGAAATCTCACACGGTCCACACTGGGTGTAACTTTGCTCACAGGAAATGCAGGTGGAGGAGCTCAGTGCCGTCAGGCAGACACTGCAAGCCGATCTGGAAACGTCCATCCGTCGCATCGTTGATCTACAAGCTGCCCTGGAGGAAGTGAGTCGAGTGATGAGAGTGACTCTGAGAGGTAATTGACCATATATGGATATGCTTCTTTCTAACTGGACCAAATATGGATATGGCTCTTTTAACTGGACCATATATATGGATATGCCTCCTTCTAACAAGACCAAATATGGATTATGCTTCTTTCTAATTAGACCAAATATGGATATGGCTCTTTTAACTGGACCATATGGATATGCCTCCTTCTAACAAGACCAAATATGGATATGCTTCTTTCTAATTAGACCAAATATGGATATGCCTCTTTCAAAGTGTGTGGCAAAGTGTGCAGTAGTACTAAAACCTGGAAATGTGTTAGTCCTTGACATGAAACCATTTAGAAAGGAAGCCCAAATAAGCAAAAACACTTTGGAAACGAGCCTCCAAAAAAAACGACAAATATTTTATTTACAAGTGAATTTACAGAACGACAAGCCCTAAGTCGCTTATCGTCTCTGTCAAGTAGAAACCTCACACAGCATGTCCACAACTGTGACTTTTCAGGGTTCAAACGCAAAAGTATCAAAAGTAGCAAATAGCTCTAAACACGTTGCGTTTGAGCTTTGTTGCTTCTTTTGTGATGCTGTAGTATGAGCAAGTAGGGCAGTGGTTTTCAACCTTTTTCTATCAAGGTCCATTATTTTCTGCATTTGAGCCACGGACCACCATTTGAGGACCTAAGAATATTTTGTTGTTGTTCGATACGCTCTTTCCACAATTACATGTTGTATTGATGTTGGTACCATAGAAGAAATAACAGGCCAACGTCGATCAAATTAACAATCCTTCAACATTCTCTAATTGTGTAGACTTGTAAATTAAGTATAACATGCAGATGTTTAATGTAACTGTTGAGAGCATGAAATGAAACCAAATGGACCCGTTACCAACTATCCATCGTTTAACTGGGGACCACCTGAAGCCCCCTCAAGGACCAATGGTGGTCACCGGACCACAGGTTGAAATCACTGAAGTAGGGCATTCATTTATGCAGAAAAATAAATATTAAAAAATAAAGTTAAAGTATGAAGATATGCGGTTTCTGCCCAACAACAGCGTACATGCATGCTTCTGACTAAAGAAATACATAATTCATCTCTGGACCACTCTATATATTTATGTGTTTTACATGTGAAGGTCGTTGCACACTGCTGCGTTTTTCGGGCCGAATATCGAAGTGAATTTTGGAGCGTGTAAATAAAATTTTCGCAACTGTCGCTACTGTTGCTCTCTCTTTGTCCTTCGGATTTCCAAAACGCAATGAAAAAACAGTGCAGTGTGCAACCAGCTTCAGTTTATTTGTATTTTTATATATGTATTTTAGTATGTTTAACCCCCTCCTTCCTTCATGTGCTCTTCGATGCAGCGTTCAGACGGCTGTGGAGTCTCTCACTAAACGCAAGGAACTGTAAGATACTGTTGATGATGGATGTGTGTGAACTGAAAGCTTTTCTGTTCCTAAAGGAGCATAGCAGCCTTTTTTCACACAGGCGAGAGTTGTACTTTGTCAATCTGACTTTGACAGGGATTCATTCCTCAAAGTCGTTTTCTTTTAAACATCATCTTTTCATCATTATTGAGATATATCACTGACAATATCACTGAAAATATCACTGAAAAAGGTATGAAAACTCGCACTTCATCAAAATGCTATTCTGATGATGGGCATTCTGATCTCGCTTAGGTGTGGGGTATCATTCATGAATAATGTCCATGCATCTCAATAAAGGAAAAAAGATGAAAATGCTATCAAAGTAAGACTGAATAATGTCCATGCATCTCAATAAAGGAAAAAAGATGAAAATGCTATCAAAGTAAGACTGACAAAGTGTGTAAAAAAAAAAAAAGCTGATTATAATCAGCTTTTTATGCTCCTTTAGTTCCATCTGGCTTGGTGTTGAGTCTGTCTGTTAAAATATTATCATCATCATTAATCACAAAGTCATTCACGTAACAGGTTTGATGTGAACGTAGTTTTTGGCTCGGAGAAGTCGTCTATGAAGCGAGGATGCTTAGATGCATGGCTATACTAACTGAGTGTCCATTGGTCGTCCTTGATGGACCGACCGTGTTGGGTGAAGGGGAGTGACCCCTGTCGTTGTGGATATACCTTGAGCTCTCAACCCTTTATACTTTTACTGGCCTTGAACCGAGTCTGACTGCTGAAGCTGTCATGTCGATGTCAACCCATCTCTATGTAGGGGATGTGCATGACTGACCCAAAAGCTGTCCACTGTTCTTGGGAATAATTGTTCAAACCATCAAGATCCCTCAAGTGAAAGGTTCTGGGCCCTGGGTACAAGGATTCACTGCGGGCCCCCCATGAATGTTCTTAATGTAATAGGGGGAGGGGGTTGAAACCATTTAGACTGTGATTATTTTGTGCTTTAACTATTGAATAATAGCAGATATACACGCTCACAGCGCGGCACAGACTGCCACGACGCGAGCTTGTAGATGTGCTATTTTTTAAGAATCGTGAAGTCTTTGAATATTTCAAATATTTCGAAGGTTTTTTGAAAAACGTATGTTTCTATGTCAGTGGTGCTCACACTTTTTCATGTGAAGGACCCCCAAAATGATATGTATTTGGCTACGGATCCCCATCTCAAAATATTTCGTTCCAGGGACCCCCCAGAAGCAACATTTGAGTTACAAATGTTCGCTTAAAAAATACATATATTCAAAGATTTGCGCACATTTTCACGACTTTTCAAAAATAGCAGATCTACAAGCTCGCAGCGCGGCACTCGGTGCCGCGCTGTGAGCTTGTATATCTGCTATTTTTCAATAGCTAAAGTATGAAATAATGAAGGCCCCTCCACCTTGGGCCCTAGTAACTCAGTCCCACTTCCCTCCCCCCTTAAGTTGTGACGCCCTTGGGCTGGCCTACAGACACCTCTCTTCACTCAGAGTTTACAATTAAATATACGAATATAATATACAGCAAAACAAATCAACAGACATTTACTGCACATACAGTAAGTAGTATACTGACTTTGGTTGTAAAAAAAACTGAAGTGTGCATGTGACTGATCAGCTGATCAGGAGCTGGCTGGCGCTTTGAGCCTGAACCACAGAGCTATGCGGGCTTGGCATTGCTGTGCTGTATGCACTGGAGACGCGTTTTAGATTATAACAGCAGCCGTGCATTGGCCATCTATAAGCTTTTGCCCTTGTTGTCCCTTGATAATAGGCTGTTTTCTCTGGTGCCATCAGGCTGCGCTGCAGTGATAAATGTTCTCATTAACACTTGTCATTGCATCCCTTCCAGGCACGTGATGAACACATACTGTAGACCTCAAAAGGGGGGCTTTCCTTGAGGCCCCTGCCCTTTTGCACGTCTGTTAAAACGTGCCCTCTCTCTAGACCATGACTTCAGCAATTTACGATAGTGAAAGAAATTAATTATTTTGCCCCCCTTTCCATATACACAGTATAGACCTACTTTCTCCCAAGGAGGAAAATTCGGCTTTAGTTCTACCCATGCAGTTGATCGCTGCCCACAAGGGGTGTGGAGCAGTTAAGGGGTTAGGTGTCTTGCTCAAGGACACTATGGGGCCCTTTCCACCGGCAAAGAACCGGTTCTGGTTCTTTCTCCCGCCTATGGGATGAACCAGAGGTGAGCTTTTCACCAAGAACCGGAGTTGGTTCCGAACCGTAAAAGTTGGTTCCCGAACGGGAAACACAAAATCCTTGGTTCCTCTGGTTCAATCATGGTTCAATCTGGTGGAAAGCTGGTTCACAAGAACGAACCAAGGTTCCAAGAAAGTTGAACCGGCACTGGTTCTGGAACCAAGGTTTTTTGTGTGGAAAAGGCCCCTATGACCAGTCATATTCCACACATTGGCGGCCAGGCCTGGAATCGCACCGGGGATCAACTGGGAACTGCGGTTCTCCCAGCAGACTTAGTCCAGTCATTTTAGGCCAAAATTAGGCCAAACCTGGAACAAATTGCAATAGTAGCAAACTCAACTGATTTTGTATCCTCAATATGTCCTTAGTGAGAGAAAAAAAGTCCCAAGGAATCCCATCAGGGGAAAGTTTTGAAAACGACCTACCTACCTTCACTTACTTATACACTACACTATAAAGGAAAAAATGACTGAAAAAAAATCTGCTTTAAGTGGGATGTGAGGGGTCAAACTAGGGGTTTTTAATTATTCTGAATCCATTGCAAGCATTTGTTTTGCATGAAAAACATTCCTTGGGCTAAAAACGGACCCCAAAAGACTGAAAATTGATGAAAATTGATGAAAATTGACGTTTTGAGTGGCCATTTCTGGCCCAAGGAATGTTTTTCGTGCAAAACAAATGCTTGCAATGGATTCAGAATAATTAAAAACCCCTAGTTTGACCCCTCATATCCCACTTAAAGCAGATTTTTTTTCAGTAATTTTTTCCTTTATATTGTAGTGTATAGTAATTGAAGGTAGATAGGTCGTTTTCAAAACTTTGCCCCGGTGGGATTCCTTGGGACTTTTTTTCCCTCACTAAGGACATATTGAGGATACAAAATCAGTTGAGTTTGCTACTATTGCAATTTGTTCCAGGTTTGGCCTAATTTTGGCCTAAAATGACTGGACTACAACTGGGAACTGCAGTTCTCCCAGCAGACTCTCTCACCGTTTAGCTACGCCGTATCCAAGCAGTGTTGTTTTTGACAGCACATTTTGATTTAGTTTTAGTCGTAGTCTTTTGAATAAAATCTCATTTAGTTTTAGTCATAATTTAGTCTCCTGAAAAGTTTTAGTTTTAGTCTAATTTTAGTCGACTAAATATGAGATTTTTAGTTGACTAAATCTACAGTTGATTTAGTCAACTAAAATGTATTTTGGCAGGCCTTGATGGCATCGTAATGACTGATTTTACACTTGGTTGCATGCTGAAAATAGCCGATCTACAAGCTCACAACGCGTCGCGCTGCGACGCGTTGTGAGCTTGTAGATCTGCTATTTTCAGCAAGCAACACCTGAGAGCAACCAAACATAAAATGGCTTTCTTCTCCACTAGTCCCTCCCTAACGTTTTAGTCTAGTTTTTATTTTGTTGACGAAATTGTCAATATATTTAGTCTTAGTTTTAGTCATCACAGCTTAGTTTTTATTTAGTTTTTATTTAGTTTTCATCAGTGAAAAAAATGCAGTCGACACACATTTTTCGTCATAGTTTTAGTCGACGAAATCAACACTGTACCCAAGGACAGCATTCAAGGGAATCGCCTTTCTCCTGAACTTTTAAATCTATTGTTGAAAGAATTACCCTCTGTGTAGAAAATAGAAATCCATGCCGTGTGCTGCATCTCCGCCAAAGGCTTGATTATACTTAGCTGAGCACGAAAATAGCCGATCCACAACGCGCGCGCAGAGCTATTTGCGGGCTACAAGGGTGCACTTTTACAAAATGTCAGCCCATGCCCCTTCTAATATTGTCTGCATGTTTGCTTGTTTCCCGTCCCTGCAGTGACTCTGTGTCCAGCGCTGGCTCCCTGGGGACAGAGGAGGTGGGAGAGGGGATCCGCCATTGGCTGGGAGTTCCCCGAGGAAGCAGCCGCGGGGGCGGCTCTCCTTACGGCAGCAGTACCATCAGCAGCCAGGGGGGGCGCCACTCTGTCGCTGACACCATGAGCACTTATAGCTTCCGGTAAAGACAAAACAAAAAACAAGATTCTTTAGTTGGCTATCTCTAGTCGGGTACTTGTAACATTTCAGTCTAGTTTTTATTTGTTGACGAAATTGTCAATTTATTTATTTGCTTTTATTTCAATTTCGTCAGTAAAAAGGGTAGTCAATGAACGTCACAGTTTTAGTCGAAGAAATGAACACTACTACTGCTGCTATGCCATGTCCTTAAAGATGGGGTGCCATGATATTATCCCCCCTAAAACATGATAATCAGGTATTATGATTACACTTGGAGGAAGATTATTTTTCCAAAAAGTGTAAGTGTAAGTGAAGAAAAAATACAACCGCGGCGATCCATGAGTGAGAGAAAGTCCATAGAAAATGGCTCCGTCTTGACCAAACGAGCGATGTGGATAAACAAAGGGAGAAAAAGTTTGAGAACTACCGATTTTGAAGGCATTTGTAGAATCTGCCAGAGGTCTTAATGGGTTATTCCACACCATATTGTCTCTACAGCTCCTGTGAAGACCCCGACGATGAACGATCTGAGGCCGGCGGTACGGGGACGGGGACGGGGACGGGGACGGGGACAGGAAGTCTGGGTCGAGCGTCTTCCTCCCTGGCCCTCTCTGAGCTGCTGGAGGGGCTGCGTAAGCGCAGGGGTGGCGGCGACACGGGAGGGGAAGGGGCCGGCAGCGCCGTCTCTCTGCCCATCTACCAGACCACCGGAGCCTCCACGCTCAGACGGAGGTCTTCGGCCCTCTCTCTGGGTCCCGAGGACCTCCAGGAGGCCGGGTCCCGACAGGGCCCCGTCAGCATCCTCAAACCCCCCTCTCCTCAAATGCCGCGCGCCGCCAGCATGCGCGCTCTGCAAGGTTGGTGGGAGTTTTTCATTGGTTTGTCGGTACTCTGTTTGTCAGCATTTGTACACAAAGCACAGGAGATCCAGGTTCAAATGGAGTCGTAGTAGTCCAAGCCTTGAGGAAAGTCGGACATTTGTCAGGTGTGAAATGGTTCCAGGTGTGAATTGGCCTCATGTAACACGCGTTGCCCGCGTCATTTATATGATATCCAACAATTGTAGTAGCCAGTCTCCCGCAACCGGGAGTGATGCAAGACTCAAATTCCCATGAACCATTGAGAGATGACGTCATCCTGAAACCGTCCACATCAGTGTTATGAAATTCACAAAAATTGATGCATCTCGTAAGCTTCAAGCAGATCGCTTTCTTGGTAAAAAAAAAGCCCTTTTCTACCGACCTTAACAAAATGGGTACTGAATCTCGGTACCAAGCAGGGACCGGATAAGGAAATGGCGGTTCCTGTGTACCCAAAAAAGAATAAAAAATGTCTGTGCCGCATATCGGTTCGTATTCACGCTAGTGAAAAAATAAAGAAAAAGAAAACAAAACTATCTGTCAGGACCTGTCTAACTTACATGCTACTTTACAGGGGAAAGATCAGGACAAGTGAAGAGCTCAGACTTATGTCTGTTAGTGCAGCTCTAACTGTAATAAACGTGGTCCCCCTCTAGGAGGCGACAGCCAGGCGTCTACCGGAGGCGGCTCCAGCGCCAACGGCTCCAAGCTGTCCCGGTACAACTCCAGCGACTCCCTGGCCTCCCTGCCCTCGCTGCCCCGCCTCTCCTCCATGGCGTCGCCGCCGGCCTCCCGCCACCGGCCCTCCGCCAGCCTCTCCATCCCGGAGGAGGACTCTGACGACGGGGGGGCGGCCCTGGCCCTGCTCCGCCCGCCCAGCTCCGCCTCCTCGCTGCAGCGCTCCCCTCAGGCGCCGCTCCGCCGCCGCATGCTGGGCAGCCTCGTCAGCGAGGCCGGGGGAGAGGGCTCGCTGTCCTCGGAGCCCATGGTATGTAGCATGTCGTTGTTGTCGTGTGGAAACCTTGGATGTCCACAACCGTTCTTTTTGTATTTATCATATTAAAAATGTACCCGCAAAATAATATGAAATTAGTAATACACTGTGTCTCCAATTAATTTCTTTATTTTTCTTTGGTTAAAAGAAGTGTTAAATACATACGTAATATAGATATACAGATAATATCTATATTCTGATAGTACCCATTGCTATAGAGCTGGGTTTCCCAATAGGCGGCCTGCGGGCCATTTGCGGCTCACAGGGGGCTACTGTCTGGCCCTTGCCTGGTTCCAGACCATATACCCCGTCCACTCTCAGAGTGGACTGTTTCTCTGGTCTGGAGCTGAGTACATGAATCGGCAGTTTAGCAGCCAAAAACTGCGGCTGATCCTATGAGCGCAGGGGGTGGGGGTGGGTTTAACGAATATCCAATCCGCGCAGCAGTTGAAACGATTGAAACGAAGTTCACACACACAGGCAGGCTGAGGCAGGCACACACACACACACACACACACGCACGTGCGCTGATTTCACCAAGCTGTTAATGTTGATTACACGTTTCTGGTCGCAGTTCTGTGTGGAAGCAGTCACTGGCACAGACAGAGACACACACAATCACACACACACACTGTGACCGCGCGCCACGTTCACCGTGCGTCGCGATCACTGTGCGTCACGGTCGCGCGCGTGCACGCTCGCAAAAAAGTCCCTCCCCCGTAAATCACTCAGAATAGGGCACAGTTTAAAGACTAAAGCGTGAGCTATGTCTGAAATCTATAGAAAACTATTAAAAAGTCTATCTTTCCCTCCATTAACAGGTGTTCCAGAACCGCCGGCTGATGCAGGAGCAGGAGCAGGATGACGCGGCCTTGGACATCCTTCCGGCCATCCGCCGGGCCCAGTCCACCAGCAGCCTGGCGGGGTCCCTGCGGGGGGGGCGCCGGCCGCCGCGCGCTCAGCGTCCACTTCGGCGAGCTGCCGCCGTCCACGCGCAGCCGGCGGGGCTCCGACACCTCCGAGTCGTCCAGCTCCGGGGGCTCGGGGTCCCAGGACGGGACGGGGAGGCGCAGAGGAGGAGGAGGAGGAGGAGGAGCAGGGGGGCCGCAGGGGGAGAGGCTGGAGGCGGAGGGCAGCGAGGGAGGCGACGTGGCCTCCGTCATGAAGAGATACCTCAGGAAGGAGGTGGACTGAAACCCCAACTGGATGGAGGTATGCACTGTAGGATCGCTGTTTCAGTAGGGCTGTTCGATTTGGCCTAAAAACAAAATCCCGATTTATTTCTCAGTAAAGTCGATTTTCGATTTCGATTTACATTTTTTGGTGAAAAGAATGTATTGTTTCAAAAATCTTGTTTTTATTAAAACATTTAAAGCTATACTGTGTAAGTTGCTCAACTGGTGGTCTGTAGCAGTATAGCAAACCGCGGTCGCGTTTGCTTTTTTCGTCCGTTTTTCGCTCGCGGACCGGGCCGTCAGACCACCGCGTCCGCCTCGCCTCGCCGAGACGCTTTCAATGAGGTCTCCCGTGTCCTTCTACGAGCAGCGGTTGGAGAGTTACATGCTAGACTCCTCCAGTGTAAACACTGCAGTGTACTTCCTGAAGGCGTGTTTCCTAAACCCACCGAGAGCCCGGCAGTGTATGTTCTGCGCTGTGATTGGCCGGCAGTGTATAACCCTCGCTGTGATTGGCCGGTAGTGTGATGACGCAATTTTTCCGCGAAAACCGGTCCCGGGCAGGGATCATAGAAAACATATAAAGAGAAGGCTTTAGAAGCTGAAAATAACGGAGTGGGGGTTCTAAAACTTTAGCGATTTAACAGCTAGGACCATTTTAAGATTTGTTTTATAAAAAAAGTTTACAACTTTAACAAATGTAATTTTTTTACAATTTGGGGATTAATAAAGTAACAACTAATTAAAGTGAAAATCGATTTGACGATTTTCATTATTTTTAAATCTTCCAAACAAACAAATCCGATTTCGATTTAACCCTCTAAGGCCCGCATTAAGAAATACTTGAAATAAAAAATTGAAAAAAATCAGATGGTGTTGTAGGAGTCCTATTAAGAGGAAAATGTAATGTTTTTTTCAAAAAAATGTTTTTGTAAGATTTTATAGCCATAAATCAAAAATCATAAATCATGCTCTAATTTACATATGGGGGATATTTTTCACAATAATAACATATGTACATGTTCTAGACATTCTAATGATCACCCAAAAAAATAGTACAGGCATTTTACTTATGTTTTTGTGAGGTATAGCTTCCATGAAAAAGTGAGATGTTGTTCGTCAAAACTCTGGAATTTCAGCGGGTGTGGCGGGTGTGAATGTCAGCCCCTGTGGGGGGTATTTATATGCAAATATTGTGGCCAATGGCATTGTAATACTAAACAATAGAATCCAATGGTGGTGTTTAGGTGGTAGGGGGAGCTAAAATAAAATGATTTAAACCTTTTTTTGGATAAAATACAAACGTTGTAATATTACAACCGTGGGCCTTAGAGGGTTAAAATCGATTAATTGCCCAGCCCTAGTCACAAGTAAAATCCCCTTGTTTTTTTTGTTTCCTACGTTTTTCAGTGCCGAGAAGGTTTAACCAAAAATAGCCCTCACTGCCAGCTATTTATCGTTTTTCCTTACCTATATATTTTTCTATTTTCTTATTGTTCACGGACCCAGACCATGAATGCTAGTAGTGAAAATAGCAGACCTCCAAGCTCACAATGCGTCGCAGCAATATTTTCACCAAAAGGCACTTTTAGATAGTTCAGCCCCTGCCTCTCTAACATTCTCTGCGGACATGCATGCGACTCGTTTGAGCCAGGCAATCCATAGTTATGGCCGATTGAAAATGTGTGTTTTGACTGAAGGCCTGTCCATACTCCATACTCCGATCACCAAACTTTTCGTCAGAAAAGTCCGGTTCAACTACAAAATGACGTCCACCCGCAACTTCTGAAAAGCATTACCCCGAATTTGAGTTCGGAAAGCTGCACGTCAGAAAGTCAAACCTTTACGACGAAAAGTTTGGTGGTTGGAGACAGTATGGACACATTGGACAGGCCTTGACACGGAGCGAGAACGCGGAAGCGGAAAAAATAAGCGGATGGAGTGCCTTTTTTTTTAAATCACGTCATCCTTATGCTCCGTTCAGTTTCCTCTGCGTCTCTTCCCCCCATGTTTAAAAAACATGTTAAAAAATAGCAGATGTACATTCTCGCGGCGTGGCACGGCACCATTTTTTAATCGCCCACGTATCAAATATGGATAAAATTGTTACAATGATTGTGATGTTACATTAACAAATCTCGCTGGGGGCCCCCTGGAACCCAGCATGCAACCCCACTTTGAGACCCCCCATGACAGAGATTCTCAAACCTTTTCATGTCAAGGACTCCCCAAATCGACACTTAAATTTGTATTATTATTATTTTGATTTGTAAAGATATGCCAGGGACTCCCATTTGATGGCATTTTTATCTCTGAGAGACCCAATCGACGCAGTAAACTCTGTGTGATAATTTCATTCTGAGAGTGTACCAAATGGAACCAAATGGAGCCGTACAAAAAGCAAAAATATGACAGAATAAATGAAGATAAAAATCTATAATGAAAAAAGGGGGGGGGGGGGGGGAACACTGGCTGGCAAGAATACCCGGAGAAGGACTTAAAACCTAGAGGAGTTTTCAGAAGTGATTTAAAAAGATGACACAGATTCTGTAAGCCTTATAATAATTAAGGATGAATAATATTAAACCTGAATAATGTCTGCCAAATATTACACAGTCCACGGTATTAGGGATGGGACGACATGAAAATGTCATATCACGATTATTGTGACCAAAGAAATTGCGATTTACGATATTATCGCGATAATCAAACTATCCCCAACAACATTATCCTGGGGTGGAACATTTGCCAAAAAAATAGCAGATCTAAAAGCTCACACCGCGTTGCTTGTAGATCGGCTATTTTTTGGCAAAGAGATTTGGTTGAGGGTGAAAAAAAGATGTATCAAGCACTATTATAAGTACCTTTTACCAATAGAGGGTTTAAGTGGTACCGGATATGCAGCTCGGCAAATAAAAGGTGAATTGATCCCAGTGCATGATGGGGCACGATTTCACGATAAATTAAATCTCCACGATACGATTATCGTGAGTGTTTTTTTTATCACGATAAACGATAATATCGCTTATCGTCCCATCCCTACCCCCCACTACATATTGTAAAAAATGGTGTAGATGAAACTTATTCATAGATGGCTTCATAGACTTGACAGCACTATCATCAGTGTTGGATTCATGTTAATTTGAATTTCCAGACATTGTTTAACCCCTTAAACTAAGGCTAAGGCTAACTTCAGCTGGGTCACCACCCAACTGAGAACCAGCCATACTTAATGAACTGGTGGGTGTGGCCACATACAAACACAATTTTAACTCTTTCTGTACACTTTTTTTGAAAAATTCATCATGTTTTAGGGGAGAAAGAAATCATGGCACTGCATCTTTAAACCAGCAATACTTAAAAACCTGACCTTTGATTCTGTACTTGGTCTGCTCTTTTTTTTCCCCTACACAAAATGTCCTTGCATGAAAATTAACCACTTTTATAATAAGCAGACGTGGCAACACTGATCAATTGTATTGTTATTATTGTTGTTATTGTTATTAATATGCACTCGTCTGTGTGTTCTATGTTCCCCCAGCCTGCTGTGTTTGAAACCAGGACTCTTCAGAAAAAGAAAAAGAAAAAAACACTGTCACCACTGTCCCTGGATCTGCGTTCAAGACATTTTGTCTTGCAACTAGTCAATGAGGATGTTGTTTGGTTATACCGTTTGTTTGCTGACACTTTATTTCAAACCAAAGAAAAGAGATATTCGTCTCAGGCCAAAACACTTAAGAGAGACTGCATTTTCTGATCAATCGGTTCCGTTTGTATATGAATAATAATAATAAAAGAATATGAAATTAAACATTGTGAATAGAAGTCTATTTATTCAACTGTATGGGATGCACATGTTGTATCAGGAAATCCTCCACACAAGTAGATCCGTATTATGTATTATGTAATATTATAATGTTTGTTGTGGGGTATTATGAGATCGGCTAATCTTGAATAGAATTGGCAGATTCTTGTGGTGCTGATCTGTCCATGGTGCTGCAATAGAGAATAGTAAACTTTTAACTCTTTGACAAAATAGGTGTAAAGTGGTTCAACCAATACCTGGTCGGTGCAAACCCTACCTCAACTATCTCTATGGGTGCTTTTCGACCGGCAAAGAACCGGTTCTGGTTCTTTCTCCCGCCTATGGGATGAACCAGCGGTGAGCTTTCCACCGAGAACCAGAGTTGGTTCCGAACCGTAAAAGTTGGTTCGGAACGGGAACCACAAAATCCTTGGTTCCTCTGGTTCAATCTGGTGGAAACGCAAGCCGATTCGCAAGAAGGAATCCAAGAAAGTTGAACGGCACCGGTTCTTGAACCAATGTTCTTTTGGTGGAAAAGGCCCCTATGGGTCCCTTAATTCTTTGGTTCCTACATTTTGTTTTTAATTATTGTTACTCAAAAAAACATTCTCAAAAAAAGTAAAACTTTGAATAAATAAAATACAAATCTAAGAAATCCCAAAATTAGAAAACAAAAATGTTTAAGAAGAAGTGAAAAGAGACGATATACAAGCTCACAACGCGTCGCTTCACGCTGCGTTAGGAGCCTGTAGATCGCCTATGTTCACTAGCTTGGGTCCCGGGCAAACATGTACTTTCTCTTTTGGGTCACAACAAACTAAAAACTTTGGGAACCACTGCTCTAGACCAGTGGTTCTCAACCTGTGGGTCGGGACCCCAAGGGGTCCCCAAATTATTTTGGGAGGTCCCCAGATGATTAACTTATTGTGCAACATTGTTTTCTCACTCAACAGTAAACAAACCACCATAAAGTATCTGCACTAGGGATGGCCAAATGGAGATTTTTTCTTAACCGATAACCGAAAGGCCTTATCAGTTAATTAACCGTTAAGGAAATGTGTTCAAAAATGCGTTAAGGAAATGTGTTAAAAAATGCGCTATTTTAGCGATTTAAAAAAAGAAAATACACCCGTTTTCCCCCATAATAAAGTGCCATATTTACACATTACAAACAATAAAACTAGGAGAAACAAGAATACAAATGTTTTCTAAAATAAATGTGTTTTTGCAAAGAAACGGTGGCATTGAAATGATCAGTCTGTAATGTGATGCGCTTTCGCCAGGCACGTGCGCACATACAGCAAAGGGGGCTGGAGCCCTTAACTTTTATCAACAGAATTGTCCACCAAAACGCCATTCAGCCCATGCCTCTCTAACATTCTGTGCACTCCCTGGCTAATGTGGCTATCGCCTAACAAAACAGCCGCAGCGAGATGCTCGTATGTAGAGCAATAACTTTCAATCGTATGACTTTTGGAATGGTTGATTCGGCTAAACGTGATGTCCATTTCATTCATTTTCTTCTCTCTCTGCGGTGTTTTGTGTGTGCTGATGCAGCGATGATTGAATTTGCGACTCTGAGCTCAGCTTTGTTATTTTCGCATATCCTACTCTGTAACCAAGACGACTTTAGCGTTCCTCACGTCATCAACATGTAACATTAGAAAGTTGTGTTTAAGCTCTTCTTAAACGGGATTCAATGTGACGACACGGGTCTGTTTTGTAAAATACGTGCTCACAATGCCTCGCAACGCGAACCGTGTTATACGAGATATAATGCCTCAACTCTTATTGCTCGTCAGGGTGGGGTGTCCCCAGTTAAAATAGGATTATTTTGGGGGTTGAAAAGGTTGAGAACCACTGGTCCAGACTTTCACCATGTGACCTTTTGACAGTTTCGACCACAAATTGAATTGCCTCTTGGGGAGGGCAGACCGCTGACCTTTGGGACATCATCTGCCCATCATCACATCTCCATTTTGACTTTGATCTCGACCGTGACCTTCAACATTATTTGAACCAGAATGTACGGTGAGCGTCTCTTGGTGGGCAGCAGCCTACCTGTCGCTGCCAACCAAGCAGTGGTGTACAAAGTACTCAAATGTTGTACTTAAAGGGGAAAGCCACCTATGTCATTAATATACCTTAGAGATGACATCACACCGGCGTGATTTACAATACAAACCCCAAAATTAATTTTCAATAGCTAAAGTGTAAAATAATTAAGGCCCCTCCACCTTGGGTCCTAGTAACTCAGTCCCATACTGTACATGTCAGACATCAATGATGTCAGTCATCTCCATGTTTTGGAAAATGTATTTAAAGTCAATAGAGAAAATGAATTCATGAATACATTTATATAAATTAAACTATATATATATAACCTCTTAGCAATGAAGCCGGTCGATTTGACATACAGTATGGCCCAAGTGCATGCCACCAAAACTGTGGGAGGATTCGCGCGGCAAGAACATGTCTATGGAGACGGATGGAAAGATGGAAAGATGGATGTAAGGAAATAAAGTCGGAAGTGAGCCACGAGTGTCTTGGCCAGCTATTTCAAAAGTATAAGATAATTGAATTGTGTATGTTATTTGTAGGTTATCTACTGTGCAAGCCAAAAATAAACCGATTTTTGTTTAATTTATAGTGTTCCAACAACAGAAACACAGCAGTGATGAACATGGGTAACCAACACGTAACAGTATAATAAAGCATCTGAATATGATCTCAGAAGACGTGAGTCATGGATCAATGTATAGATGGCTCATTGTAGATCATTGCTATCGCACTGAAACCTTGTATGTCCATATTCTTTTCTTTTGTGTGAAAAATGACATACTTCGTCATACTACAGTGTCACACAAAAAGTAGCAGAACATTGCTGATCTACAAGCTCACAGCGAGTCACGAGCTGTGAGCAATAGCTTCCATTATAGCATGCTAACTTCCATAGCTTCCATTATAGCATGCTAACCTCCCGGGAATGGAAAACCTGCCGTTTCCATTCCATTTGTTTCCATTCCCCATCGATGATGGCAGGGCTTCTGATCTGTCCTCCTTTGAGACAGAGTGAATATACAGTTAGACAGAACAGAATGGGCATTAAAGTGAGGACTCAAGCAAATATGTGAAGAATATAGGTTGAAACAGGGGCGTCACAAGGGGGGGGAAAGTGGGACTGAGTTACTAGGGCCCAAGGTGGAGGGGCCTTAATTATTTTATACTTGTAGATCTGCTATTTTTGAAAAGTCGTGAAAATGTATGCAAATCTTTGAATATATGAACATTTGTAACTAAAATTTTGTGGGCTCCCTGGAACTAAATATTTTGAGATGAGAAACAAGACTTTTTCATGATTTTTCAAAAATAGCAGATCTACAAGCTCGCAGCGCGGCACTCGGTGCCGCGCATGTGAGCTTGTATATCTGCTATTTTTCAATAGTTAAAGCACAAAATAATGCGTTCTCAGTCAGCACTGAATCCTTGTACTCAGGGGCCTGAATTTGGTGCGACACCCCTGGGTTGAAATTTGTTGACGTGGTCCTTTAAATGCGTCAGTGCAGTTGGTTTTCTAAATATTTAATAAATACATACAAGGTTTCCACCTGACAGGCGGATGGTATTATGCTTAAGGAAAATATGACAATAGATGATCCTACGAGTGCATCACGGCTATTTTTAGCAGCATCTATAAAAGTGTGAGTCAAAGACTGCTCAAATGGACTGGACGAGTAAAGCTATGGTGCACAAATGATAGGCCGACAATATTATTGCGACCGTCAGGTCGCAGTTTTTATCAAAACCTCCACCGGCTGTCAGTCTGTCTGTCAGTCAGTCTGTCTGTCAGTCTGTCTGTCTGTCAGTCTGTCCGTCACGTCACGTCACACTTTCCCCCTACTCATATCTCTGCCACCGTTGCCCCTATCCATGCCAAACTGTGCACACACACTCCTTGGACAAGCACAACATCCACTCCTATTTTCTCACATGGCCCTCTTCTAGCGCCACCATGAGGCAGATTCTTGCAAAACACATTTGTGGACACTGCTCCTACAGATTTTGCCCTAAAATCACACAAAGTGGTACACAGTATGTCTACACTCATGTCATCAACATGGATCTGTCCCATTTAGCGCCACCATCAGGCCGATTTTTTCAAACACATTTTTGGACACCGCTGACCTGACGCTCGCTTATCTCCCGATTAGGGAGTCCTACTGGTTTACAGACATATTAGACTGTTCTCTCAAAACACCAATGCAAAACATAAATGTGCAACATGGAAATACAAACTCTGGTTTCAACAGCATACTGTAAATATAACACCTCGTAAAATCAATATATAGAATTTTCCACTCTACGCATGCCATCTCTCTCTCTCTCTCTCACACGCACGCACGCACGCACGCACGCACGCACACACACACACACACACACACACACACACACACACACACACACACACACGCACATATTGCATTCTTACACAAATGTATGCATATCATTCCTGTACATTACATAACATACATACATACACAGCCATGTACCAAAAAAAACCCTATCAAAATAGGAACAATAGTCTAATAATAAAGAAGGGTGTCCTCTAGGGGGTGCCGTTCCCCCAGCTGCTCTCGGGCTCCTTCATTAAGTGAGATAATTAGCCTGCTGCAGGGTCGCTCGTTAAGAGAGATGAATCATTGTTCTTGATGTAAATAACATGTTTATTCCTTCATAACCACAACACAAAGACATAATATCACTTATAATGTGGTGAGGAAGCGGGTGGCAAGCATCCAGTTCTTTTTTTAAATGAAGCCAATATAAGGAAGTGCCGGATTCCCTGCAGTTCTCATTAATGGCCTGGCAGGTGTCACTATTTTAGAACAATTACCTTACCACGGCATTGATTACAATGGGGAGTTGACCCGGACTTTACTCTTGGTTTTTATCACCTATAGTAATCATTGTCATAAATACTGTATGTGCTTTAAGTCTTCTTTCAATACCATGATATGTGTTTTTGTCAATTATGGCCCCATTCATTTTTGAGCGGTGGTAAACCGCTCCATAGAGTGGCTGTGCGTGTGTCTGTAGCCTTTTTCCTCAGCTTTTTGCCATAGCAAAATATGTGTATGTAGCTGTAGCATCATGTTTGTCTAGTGATGTCATATGTCGTATGTCTGTAGCCTTTTTCCTCAGCGTTTTGCCATAGCAAAACATGTGTGTGTAGCATAGCCTGTACATCCTAGACTCAAATCCTAGTCTGAAGACGTTATGCAAGCACGACCACCGCTCACTTCACATTGGGTGTGATTTTTTAATTGATGATAACATCAACGATACAGTATATTGTTGTAGAGAATCTATCGATCTATGGTCTATAGATCTACTAGATCTGTATTGCTTCAGGGTTTTCTTCCAGATCTAAAGAGAAGGGTT
>NC_137822.1:3626361-3638861 GCF_963921795.1 Nannobrachium achirus | reverse complement strand
TGGATTCTTAAAGGCCCATGTGTTTGGATGTTTTGTGTGGATCTTCTGTCTTCAGTCTCTCTCTCATGAAGACATGAAAGCACACGGGAGTCCAATCCATAACAGCGTTGTTGGTTGGGGAAGGAAGTCTAGAATGTTAATTGGCAGTTTTGTTTTGTTGTTCATTGAAGTCGTGCCGGGTACAGTGCAGTACAGTACAGAAACAGTGGGCTATATAGTATCGCCTAACAATGAACTGGTCAGTCTTCCTTGTGTGCACTTGTCTGTGTGCGTGGGAGCCTGGTGGATGGATGGATGCTGGAATGCAGAGGGCTTGTGTACAGTACCAACAGGGGCGTCGCACCAAATTCTCTGGGCCCCGGGTACAAGGATTCACTGTGGGGCCCGGGGGTGCTTTAACAATTGAAAAATAGCAGATATACAAGCTCACAGCGCGGCACCGAGTGCCGCACTGCGAGCTTGTAGATCTGCTATTTTTGAAAAAAATATTGAGTTTGAATATTTTAAGGTTTTTTTCTGTCAGTGGTGCTCAAACCTTTTCATTGGCCACGGACCCCCATGCCCCATCTCAAAATATGTAGTTCCAGGGACCCCCCAGAAGCAAAATTTGAGTTACAAATTGGCTTAAAAAATACATATATTCAAAGATTTGCACACATTCTCACGACATTTTCACAGCAGATCTACAAGCTCCGCACTGTGAGCTAGTATATCTGCTATTTTTCAATAGCCAAATCGCTATAAAAGAATTAAGGCCCCCTCCACCTTGGGCCCTGGTAACTCAGTACCACTCCCCCCCTTGTGACGCCCCTGCGTACCAACATTCAAATTAACACCGAAGGTCCCCCTCTCTCTGTATCTCTCTTTCTTTCGCAGTGGTTGTGTGTGTTGTATTTCAGTGTGTGTGTGTGTGTGTGTGTGTGTGTGTGTGTGTGTGTGTGTGTGTGTGTGTGTGTGTGTGTGTGTGTGTGTGTGCGTGTGTGTGCGTGCGTGCGTGCGTGCGTGTGTGTGTTACTATAATTAAGAGGACATGATGAGTATAAGTAACATGTCAGTAATAAGACGTTTTGGGGAGGATAATTTTGTCTGCTTTAGGATGAGACATATTGAGGTTATATGTTTAGGGATTAGAGATGGAGTTATGCCTGATGTAAACTTAGTTGTTGTGTGCTTTTGCATAGGTATACATGTAGATCACGTTGTGAGCTTGTAGATCTGCAATTTTTCGGCTTTATGGTGAAAAAGAAATGCTAATAGAATGTAAACATGCAGCGTCCTAGGATAATGATCTCTTCACAAGTATAGTAATATGCGTGCCTGTGTCAGAGAATATAAATAGATGGTGACTATTTATGAATCACTCAGTGTTTCCCAGATCAATCATGTCCCATCCATATACTGTCTATGATGTTGGAGTGGATGTATCCCGATATCATCATATCACCACCGGAGAGCCAAGGAAATGACAATAGCAGGGTGCAGGGACCAATGAGATGCAACTATAATGACACTAGAATGTATGGGATGGGACGATATGAAAATGTCATATCACGATTATTGTGACCAAAGAAATTGCGATTTACGATATTGTCGCGATAATCAAAATATTCCCAACCTTCATTATCCTGGGGGCGGAACATTTGCCAAAAAAAGACACGTTGTGAGCTTGTAGATCGGCTATTTTTTGGCAAAGGGATTTGGTAGAGAGTGAAAAAAAAGTACGTATATTATAAGTACATTTTACCAATAGAGGGTTTAAATGGTACCAGATATGCAGCTCGGCAAATAGAAGGTGAATTGATCCCAGTGCATGACGGAGGACGATTTCACGATAAAGTAAATCTCCACGATACGATTATCGTGAGTATTTTTTTATCACGATAAACGATAATATCGCTTATCGTCCCATCCCAACTAGAATGTTTATTATTTATGCTACAATAGAAACAGAAACAAAAGTTTGTCTCATTGTTAAAGAGCAACAATTTCTAGATCTAATGCTATGTCCTGACAGGCAGAAAGATTCATCGGCTGATTTAATGTCTGATTGACTGACTGACTGATTGATTGATTCATTGATTACATGTGCTCGTTGTGCTGTTTTACATGATGTCAGATAGGTTGTGACCTAACGCGTGCAGGTGATGACTTGGTGTTTTGTGAATCCATAGTGAGTGAACGTTTGCTACCAACGAGGCTGTTGAACGCAGAAAGCAACCACTTAAACCCTACAATGGGCTAGACAAAGGGGTCCGGGACCGCTAAGGGGTCCTCAGAGTTACTACAGGGGGTCCTCCAAATCTTTGTGTGATAGAAGCTTTTTTTTTCTTTCTTTTTTATATTAACCACTTGAACCCTAACGTCCATATTTTGAGAACGTTAGCCAAAAATAGCAGATCTACAAGCTCAACGCCTCGCGCTGCGAGGCGTTGTGAGCTTGTGGATCGGCTATTTTTGGCAAAGAGGTTTGGTGTAGAGGGGAAAAAGAGCAGACCAAGTACAGTGTGAAAGGTCGAGTTTATTACGTATTGACGGTTCACGTGGTTAAATATCTGAAAACACAAATTGACATGAATCCAAAAAACACTGATGATTGTGCTGTCAAACGATGAAACTATATGGAATCTATGAACAGGTTGTGGGGGTCTCTGCTTCATCTCTCTCTCAACTAAGGGGTCCTTGGCCTGAAAACGTTGACGACCCCTGGGCTCGACAAATTAACTGGGGTCCTCCAGGGCTCTATACTAGATCCTCTCGTTTTCAGCGTGGGCTTAGGGATAAATGTCTGCTCTTTGTTGTTGGATGAAAGTTCCCAGTCGCCACGACTGATTTCAGTCATTTGGATTCGGTAGAATCCAAACACAAAACACATTTGCCTAAAATACAGCTAATCTACGAGCTCGATTGAGATTTTTTGGGCCAAATGTTCGCCACAGAATAGGGACAGTCACAGTGGGGTTCATGTTGTTAATGAGAGAAAGACAGACAGACAAGTGTCATGCACATGTTTTTGTTACTTGCAAATGAAGCATCAGCGTTAGTTTATGCATAGTCTCGCGTAGCCAGACAACTATTCCACAATCTCCGAATGCTATATAGAGTCTGGAACGGCAGCTCCCGAACGGCGAGTATTGGAAGTAGCCACTGCTGCACTGAACTGTAGTCCCATTGGAAACATAACAGAAACACAATAGCTCAGACAAAATCATTCGAGCGGCCTATTCTTGTTATGAGTGTATAGTTTAAGAAAACGTTTGAAAACATAATGGAGGTAACACCAATAACACCAGAGAAAGACGAAATAACGCCCCCAGAAATGTTGAAAGGAGACAAACACTTCCAGTAGGACATGTTATTGGCTTGCTACTGCACCAAGGGAGCGGTTGCGTCACATCCACTTTATCTCGCACTCATCGTTTCTATTTCCGTTTGCCAGACTGTATGCCGGGAGCATTTGCCCAAATCGCGGAGGCAACATTCTGGCCTCGCGAGACTAGTTTATGCAGGACCCGGGAGTCGTCCCACCCAGCTGTAGTCAGCTGTCAGTCAGCTCTGTTCTCATTCCTCCTTCTCATATCTGCTGGTCTTTACGTCACATGACTGCCATACTCCAATCAAAGCGCTCACTCAGTAGGGAAGGCTCCTTTAAATATGGCTTGCTTTCTCTATGCTTGGTTTCCGAAGCTTCGGAATCATTCGCAGCTAGCTGCCTCCTCCTCCACCCCAGCCTCCACCTTTGCAAGATCAGTCTGGCTAAGCTCAAATACTTGTGATTGTCTAATTAAGTTACATGTCAATGTTGTTAAGCTCAAATACTGTGATTTTTACGTTTAAGTTACGTGTCAATGTATTGCTGTTGTTGTGCTATTGTATCCCTACGTATGGGGGGTATTGCTTAGCGTTCCCTGATTTTGCTTAGCATGCTCAAAAAGCATTCCCAAAATTCAGCCCGAACGCGGCGCCAAGATTAACTGTATTCCGTTTATGCAATAAATGGTTAAATCTACTTAGACGTGAATGTTCCTGACCAAATTGTTTTTTTTCTTGACTGCCAAGGTTAAAAGGTCATTTAAATAGCATGTAATTTAGATACAGTAGAAGATAGGTTCATTGTTGACGTATATAGAATATTGTTTTGACAGTATATCATTTAGAGCAAGGGTGGGCAACTTTGACGATGGCGAGGGCCACTATATTTCCACCTTCACACCAGAGGGCCACTTTGCATATTGCTAAGTCCTACTTTGGCATTGTAGTATCTCCTACAAAAGAAGCAAAAATAGCAGATCTACAAGCTGCGATGCGTTTTGAGCTTGTAGATCAGTTATTTTTGCTTCTTTTGAATTCGAATCCTGACTTATTTTGTGTTATTTTTCAATTGGAATCCTGAAATGTACAATTGTATTTAATTTAAAATGCATTTAGTTATACTCATGTTAACTTTATGAACCTAAATACAAATATGTTGGATATGAAAAAAAAAACAACATTTTAGTACTACTATACTAGTCATTAAGCTACTAAGGTAGACTGAAGTAATTAAAACGGTCATGTTTGCATGTTTAGAATTGTAACAGCTGAAACCAATAATATATCAGTATTCTGATATTAACCTGCAGGCTGCATTAAGTGAAGGTGGGGGCCGCATGTGGCCCCTGGGCCGCCAGTTGCCCATGTATGATTTAGAGTGACGCTATGTTCCTGGTTTCACCTGTGATCCTATAGTTCACTGAGGCACTAACACTGTCTGGCTCTCTGCATTTGATGCATGTGTTTACCTTTGCTTGTTGCAAGTCGCTCTGTATGGCCGGCTACAGACCTAAAGGCACAAAAACGAGTGCGTGTCGTGTGGGGGAGGCGGGGGGCAGGCACAGCGCAATGCATTCCGGATGGGAGTCGAGTGGTTTGAAGTCGAGTGCGAGTCGTGTGGTGTTGTGTGGTTGCGTCCAACTTGCTCACGACTCGCACAGAGACAGTTGTAGGCGAGCACTGGGGAGCAGACAAGCTGCACTTGATGAGACAGAAGGCAGGGTTCAGCTGCCAACCAATAGGAGAGAACCACCGTTCTGCCGCGGCGAAACTGGGCAGAGCACACTTGTAGTCCACTACACTACAGTGCGTTGAGCCTTCGGTCTGCAGTGATCATGGCGCTGTCTCTCCTCTTCCCTCGTTCTCCTGGCCATTTCAAGCCGCTTCTCCCTCCTTCTCCTTCTCCTCGCCACCAACACCGCCAATACAAGCGCCCTTTTGCGTCCTCTAAACAACATTTTGCCCAACAGGTGTCACCAAGCAGCAGCAGTACTGTCCACCGACGCCAACTCCAAAAAGACTACACGCTCGAAATCCACTTACACTTCCGCCTCTCGCTGGACGGCCCACGTCCGCAAAGCATTGTGGGAAATGTATTCTTTTTTGGAACAGACTTTCCAAACGGAACAGACTCGCACTGAACACAGAACGTTCCAGTCTGAGTGCGGCCTATGAGAGTGTCTGCTAAATGCCTGCATTGTAAACGGCCTTGGTGCCTGACTGCGTTTAATCAGATCTCACCGCAGAGCTTTTTTAGCGTCGTTATAGAGCCGGGGGCCGGGGCAGAGAACGGCTGGGAACCCCGTCCCCCCCAGTTGTATAACGATGGGAATGTGAGCTTGCAACCACTGAAAACACACAGCATTGTTTGTTTTATTGACTCTATATAATATTTGCGTGTGTGAAAAGCAGGGGTGTCGCACCAAATTCTGGGCACTGGGTACAAGGATTCACTGCGTGCTCCCCATGAATGTTCTTCATAGGGGGAGGGGGTTTAACCCATTTAGACTGGGAACGCATTATTACGCGTTATTTTGTGCTTTAACTATTGAAAAATAGCAGATATACAAGCTCACTCACAGCGCGGCCCGAGTGCCGCGCTGCGAGCTTGTAGATCTGCTATTTTTGAAAAATCCCCCAAATTACATGTATTTGGCCACGGACCCCCCATCTCAAAATATTTAGTTCCGGAATCAAAATTTGAGTTATAAATGTTCGCTTAAAAAAAATACATATATATTCAAAGATGTGCACGTCTTCACAACTTTTCAAAAATAGCAGATCTATTTAAGCTTGTAGTGCGGCACTCAATGCCGTGCTGTGAGCTTGTATATCTGCTATTTTTTTAATAGCTAAAGTATAAAATAATTAAAGCCCCTCCACCTTGGGCCCTAGTAACTCAGTCCCACTTTTCCCCCCCTTGTGACGCCCCTGGTGAAAAGCATCCATGTCTTCTACTGTTTTGTTTATCTATCTCCTCTTCTCTCCTTGCATCTTCTCTTCTTGCGTCTCGTTTCCTCCTCTCTTCTTTCCTCTCTCTCTTTCTCTCTCTCTCTCTCTCTCTCTCTCTCTCTCTCTCTCTCTCTCTCTCTCCCTCTCTCTCTCTCTCTCTCTCTCTCTCTCTCCCTCTCTCTCTCTCTCTCTCCCTCTCTCTCTCTCTCTCTCTCTCTCTCCCTCCCTTTAAACTACTGAAAACAGCCGATCTACAAGCACACAACGCCTCGCGGTGCGAGGCGTTGAGTGCTTGTAGATCTGCAGTTTTCACTACTTTTGTGCGACGGCCTTGTACGATGAAGCAGGGCTTTACTTTGCAAAAGAACATACAAATGTGAAACTTGGAGATACAAGGTTTCCACCCGACAATATTAACCCCAAAACGGGAAAGCATCTGTTGCCATTTTAGATTTTAGGGTTGGCTATTCAAAAAATAGCAGATACAATGGAAAAATAGCCTACATTTTGGGGGTCCTTGTCAGGAAAAAGTTTGGGAACTGATTTGTCGAATCGGCCTCAAGTCTTAGCTCGAGGGTCGTTGACATACAGAACCACAGGAGTAAGCAATAAGACCTTGTGAAGGAAATGGTGAGAAATTGTGTGGCTGTGAAGCAAACAGATTAATTTTTTATAATGAAATGTCAAGTTGCACCTCATTGCTATGTGAGCATCTTCGTAGTCTCAGCAGCAGAGAGCTGTTTGCAGTAATAAGGAGATTATAGGGGCGTCTTTGTGCAGTGGAGAGAGCGCTCAGATACTGCATGCAGCTATTTCCTTCCACTGTTCATTTCCTCAACTAAAACCAAGATGAGAACATCACCGACGAGAACAACCACTCAAAATGAAATAAAAACTATGATGACTAAAACGAAGACTAAATTTATTGACAATTTCGTCAGCAAATACAAACTAAAATGTTAGGGAGGGAGAAAGGGGCGCAAGAGGCATTTTAAAAGTGAAGGGGATATATCTGGGAGGTATTTGCGCGCGCATAGCGCGCGCGAAAATTTTTGGGGTATCCCCCCCACTTTTGGTGATATCCCCCCCACTTTTGCCCCGAGGAGGGGGGGACATATCCCCTCCACTTGAGCTGAATTACACAGTTGTTTTACGCAGATTTCAAGGCATTTTTAGAATGAAATACACATGAATTCATTAAGTCTATATTAGATCTTTTTATTGAAGGAGTAACAGGCCAACAGCTGCAGCACTTACAATACTAGTCATGCATTCAGCTACTAATAGACCCAAGTGATGAATGCAGGTACATTTTTGGAATTCTAACAGCTCAAATAAATTATATATCACTGGATATTAACCTGTGGGCCACATTAAGTGAAGGCACATGGGACTAAACCAGAAAGCAGTTATGGAGTCTCACCTGTAGTGGTCCATCCTGGTCATCCATGCGGCTTGGGCCTCCAGTCTCCTCTAAGTCACTCATTTCCTCCACATGGATGGATCCTGTTGTCCCATCTTCTGACTCGCTGTCAGATATGTCCTGAAAATGAGAATGTTATTTGGTCAGATCATTCAGAAAAGTGTCTTAATATTGAATGACATGCAATGATGCACACAGGATTTACAAAGGATTCTAACCTGCAGTCCAAGTCTGTGGCGTCTGGTTTCATCCACCCAGCTTGAGCTTTGGGATACAGTCTGCTCTGACTCACTGTCATGATTAGAAATGTCCTGAAAACATGAAGGAAATAGTAGTTTCATACACAATGCAATATAAAGAAAATAAAGGTTAAAGGGGGCCATTAATGGTATAATTAATAATTTGTAGGTTTCTCCTCACCTCCTCCAAAGCCTGCACTGGCTGCCCTCCAGCTGCTGCCTTCTTTTTGTTGTTGTTGTTGTCGTCTGAATTTGCCTGGTCATAAACCATGAAAATTAAATCACTATGTTCTGTGCATGTTGTGTCAAACCAAAGACACATGTCGGCTGCTGTCTTTTTGTTGTTGTTGTTGTTGTTGTCAGAATTCGCCTGGTCATAAAGTTTCATAAATCATGAAAATTAAATCACTACAATTTGTTCTATGTTCTGTGCATGTTGACAAGTTTCAAACCGAAGACACCACATGCCATGCATGTACAGTGTTTTACTTTAGTAAAATATTCTGTGTCTGTGACCAGTGAGTGACAGTGATTCTTTCACTCTTTCACTGATTTATTTTCACGTGGGGCCATGAGTGATTGCCTCATTGGTGTCTATTTTTGGGTCCGACATGAAAAAGTTGGGAACCACAGTAACAAGAGGAAACGTAACTTAAAATGTGTTGACAAACGAAATTGTATTTCCATTATGCATCTGTTCAAAGGTACTTACATTGTTGCTTGATTTAAAGAACGACGTTATCGTTTTTTGGTTTTTTGACCGTTTCATTTTGACGTGAGAGGTCCAGCACCTGCAATGACGGTCTCCTTCTGCCAGTGCCACTGCCTGCCTGCTTGTGTCGCATTAATTAAACTCATTCAGAACAGATGAGCTGCAAATGGACTGCACTGCACTGGTGGGACTGTGCCTCTAGAGGGCAGTAATACGCCTTGAAATGAGAACTAGGCCTACTCTCAGTGTGTACAGTATAAGCGATCATATTTGCGTCTTTTTCTTGGACCTGAACACTGGGTGGGATATCCCCTCCACCCAAAAAAAGTGAAGGTGTTAATCCCCCCCGTCCCCTCCTATCTATTGCGCGGCTGGAGGGAGAACTAAAAGTAGAACTAAAAGACATTTTATGACTCGTCTTGCCCCCCCCCAAATTGGTATATATTTGGCCGCGGACCCCCATCTGATGGTGTTTTGTACCAGGGACCCCTAGAAGAGAAGAAATACAAAATAAAAATAGATGTAGGCTGCTGTGTGTATAGTGGTGCGACGCGTTGTGTGCTCGCCTATTTTCACTATTTTAAATATTTTTGAGCGGTGGTCACACCGTCTCCATAGCGTGGCCGTGTGTGTAGGTATGTTTGTTTGTTAGTTTGTTTGTATGTCTGTATGTAGCCTCAAGCCTGTGTAGTACCTTTTCTGACCACACATGTTAAGGGAGGGGCGCTGTTGTCCAGGCCACACACACACACACACACACACACACACACACACACACACACACACACACACGGGGGGGGGGGGGGGGGAGAACCACCGCTCAGTTCACACGGGTGTGATTTTTTTAAATGATAAATACAAAGCGAACGGTTTTGGACATACTGTACAAGGTTTCCACCCGACAACAGCGATACAGTGGAAGTGCAATGTGTTTCTGTACCTGTAAACACTACCACACTACACCAGATGACTGTAAACACTACCACACTACACCAGATGACTGTAAACACTACCACACTACACCAGATGTAAACACTACCACACTACACCAGATGTAAACACTACCACACTACACCAGATGACTGTAAACACTACCACACTACACCAGATGTAAACACTACCACACTACACCAGATGACTGTAAACACTACCACACTACACCAGATGACTGTAAACACTACCACACTACACCAGATGTAAACACTACCACACTACACCAGATGTAAACACTACCACACTACACCAGATGTACCTGTAAACACTACCACACTACACCAGATGACTGTAAACACTACCACACTACACCAGATGTAAACACTACCACACTACACCAGATGTAAACACTACCACACTACACCAGATGTAAACACTACCACACTACACCAGATGTAAACACTACCACACTACACCAGATGTAAACACTACCACACTACACCAGATGACTGTAAACACTACCACACTACACCAGATGTAAACACTACCACACTACACCAGATGTAAACACTACCACACTACACCAGATGTAAACACTACCACACTACACCAGATGTAAACACTACCACACTACACCAGATGTAAACACTACCACACTACACCAGATGACTGTAAACACTACCACACTACACCAGATGTAAACACTACCACACTACACCAGATGTAAACACTACCACACTACACCAGATGTAAACACTACCACACTACACCAGATGTAAACACTACCACACTACACCAGATGTAAACACTACCACACTACACCAGATGTAAACACTACCACACTACACCAGATGTAAACACTACCACACTACACCAGATGACTGTAAACACTACCACACTACACCAGATGTAAACACTACCACACTACACCAGATGTAAACACTACCACACTACACCAGATGTAAACACTACCACACTACACCAGATGTAAACACTACCACACTACACCAGATGACTGTAAACACTACCACACTACACCAGATGACTGTAAACACTACCACACTACACCAGATGACTGATGTAAACACTACCACACTACACCAGATGACCTGTAAACACTACCACACTACACCAGATGTACCTGTAAACACTACCACACTACACCAGATGACTGATGACTGTAAACACTACCACACTACACCAGATGTACCTGTAAACACTACCACACTACACCAGATGTACCTGTAAACACTACCACACTACACCAGATGACTGATGTAAACACTACCACACTACACCAGATGACTGATGTAAACACTACCACACTACACCAGATGTACCTGTAAACACTACCACACTACACCAGATGACTGATGTAAACACTACCACACTACACCAGATGACTGATGTAAACACTACCACACTACACCAGATGACTGATGTAAACACTACCACACTACACCAGATGTACCTGTAAACACTACCACACTACACCAGATGACCTGTAAACACTACCACACTACACCAGATGACTGATGTAAACACTACCACACTACACCAGATGACCTGTAAACACTACCACACTACACCAGATGACTGATCTGTAAACACTACCACACTACACCAGATGACTGATGTAAACACTACCACACTACACCAGATGACTGATGTAAACACTACCACACTACACCAGATGTACCTGTAAACACTACCACACTACACCAGATGACTGATGTAAACACTACCACACTACACCAGATGACTGATGTAAACACTACCACACTACACCAGATGACTGATGTAAACACTACCACACTACACCAGATGACCTGTAAACACTACCACACTACACCAGATGACTGATGTAAACACTACCACACTACACCAGATGACTGATGTAAACACTACCACACTACACCAGATGACTGATGTAAACACTACCACACTACACCAGATGACCTGTAAACACTACCACACTACACCAGATGACTGATGTAAACACTACCACACTACACCAGATGACTGATGTAAACACTACCACACTACACCAGATGACTGATGTAAACACTACCACACTACACCAGATGACTGATGTAAACACTACCACACTACACCAGATGACCTGTAAACACTACCACACTACACCAGATGACTGATCTGTAAACACTACCACACTACACCAGATGACTGATGTAAACACTACCACACTACACCAGATGACTGATGTAAACACTACCACACTACACCAGATGTACCTGTAAACACTACCACACTACACCAGATGACTGATGTAAACACTACCACACTACACCAGATGACTGATGTAAACACTACCACACTACACCAGATGACTGATGTAAACACTACCACACTACACCAGATGTAAACACTACCACACTACACCAGATGACTGTAAACACTACCACACTACACCAGATGTAAACACTACCACACTACACCAGATGACCTGTAAACACTACCACACTACACCAGATGACTGATGTAAACACTACCACACTACACCAGATGTAAACACTACCACACTACACCAGATGACCTGTAAACACTACCACACTACACCAGATGACTGTAAACACTACCACACTACACCAGATGACTGTAAACACTACCACACTACACCAGATGACCTGTAAACACTACCACACTACACCAGATGACTGATGTAAACACTACCACACTACACCAGATGACCTGTAAACACTACCACACTACACCAGATGACCTGTAAACACTACCACACTACACCAGATGACTGATGTAAACACTACCACACTACACCAGATGACTGATGTAAACACTACCACACTACACCAGATGACCTGTAAACACCACCACACTACACCAGATGACCTGTAAACACTACCACACTACACCAGATGACCTGTAAACACTACCACACTACACCAGATGA
>NC_137822.1:3391416-3626161 GCF_963921795.1 Nannobrachium achirus | reverse complement strand
CCATCACGTCACCTTGCCAATTTCTTCTGCATGGCTGACTTTCTGCTGTCTTGAATCAGTCCTTCTGCATGGCTGACATTCTGCTGTCTTGAATCAGTCCCCTTCTGCATGGCTGACATTCTGCTGTCTTGAATCAGTCCTTCTGCATGGCTGACATTCTGCTGTCTTGAATCAGTCCCCTTCTGGGTTTTTGGAGCGGTGTGAAGCACAGCTCCGCTATGAACAGCAATGTGTGTCCAGTGTCCCACAACAATGTGTGTCCAGTGTCCCACAACTATCCGGTTGAGTTTGAACTGTTTTCAGACAGAAGAAATTACCTCTGGGAACTCAGAAAGAGTTTGAACAGGATCTGCGCATGTGCAACTTTACCACACACACACACACACACACACACACACACACACACACACACACACACACACACACACACACACACACACTAGAGTGGAGGCTCACGAAGCATGCACCGTAGCGAGCCACGGGCAATCAAGAATTGACACGTATGTCAATATATAAATTGGTGAAAAAAAAGTCAGGGACTATTCTATTCTCTTCCCCCTGCCACGGGAGGTTAATGTTGTCAATCTGTGGGTCAAGACCCGCAGAGAGGTCCCCAAAATATGTATACCCCCCTGGCCCCCAGATGACAGTGAAGTCACAATTTTAAGACTTAAAGGAGTAGTTCACCCCCAAAATGACTTTTTTCAAATTGATTACTCATGCCATGGACACTTGAGTTCAATTATATATATAATATATATATATATTTACCTGGAACTGCTCAAATTCACCGCTCCACTTCGAACCGAGGTTTGATTTTTATATTATTTGTGAGGACCCAGGGGTTTGTGGGCAGAAAGAGTGAAGTACAGACATCATGGCAGAGGAGATTAATTCTTGTGGTTGGATATTTTCCCTGGCCATATTCTACTTCTGCATGCCTGGGCTTATAACTGTATTGAAAACGTGGTAAGTAAGCCATTGTAGGTCTATCTCGAAGTAGGATCCAGGCCAAGCCCATCCCCGGGTCCCTGGCCACAAGTTTCAGATGTAGGTGTGCGGCAAAATACATATCGTCGTTGTCGGGTGAAAACCTTGTATGTCCAAAACCGTTAGTTTTGCATTTTTCATTTTAAAAATGATTTAAACTAGTGAAAACAGCTGATCTACAAGCATCTTGTAGACCTGCAGTTTTCACTACTTTTGTGTGACGGCCTTGTACGATGAAGCAGGGCTTTACTTTGCGGAAGAACATACACATTTGAAACTTGGAGATACGAGGTTTCCACCCGACAACGACGATATTAACACCAAAACGGGAAAGCATCTGTTGCCATTTTAGATTTTAGGGTTGGCTATTCAAAAATAGCAGATACAACGGGAAAATAGCCTACATTTTGGGGGTCCTTGTCAGGAAAAAGTTTGTGAACTGATTTGTCGAATCGGCCTCAAGTCTTAGCTCGAGGGTCGTTGACATACAGAACCACAGGAGTAAGCAATAAGACCTTGTGAAGGAAATGGTGAGAAATTGTGTGGCCGTGAAGCAAACAGATTTATTTTTTATAATGAAATGTCAAGTTGCACCTCATTGCTATGTGAGCATCTTCGTAGTCTCAGCAGCAGAGAGCTGTTTGCAGTAATAAGGAGATTAGGGGAGTCTTTGTGCAGTGGAGAGCGCTCACATACTGCATGCAGCTATTTCCTTCCACTGTTCATTTCCTCGACCAGGGACACGCTGGCCATTGGGAAAAGCGGGACAACTCCCGAACGGCCGGCTCATCCCGGCCGGTCCAGGCCGGCCATTAGGAAGAAATGTAAAATGAAATGTCGGCCTTCGTTCCATTTTGTACATTTTTTCGCAAAGCAAAGCCCTGCTTCATCATACAAGCCCGTCGCACAAAAGTAGTGAAAACAGCAGATCTACAAGCACACAACGCCTCGCGGTGCGATGCGTTGTGTGCCTGTAGATCGGCTGTTTTCACTAGTTTAAATCATTTTTAAAATGATAAATACAAAACAAACGGTTTTGGACATACAAGGTTTCCACCCGACAACAACGGAATATAACTCATGTAATTGGCCCACTGGCTTGTCACTTGTCATGATCTGAAATGACAAATCTTTGAGTAGCAGCAGCGCTATAGAGAGAGATCTCTCTCTATAGCGTGCAATGAGGGCCTCTACAACTCTTTTTCCCGGGCTGAATCAGGGGCCCAGCATGTCCCTGTCCTCGACTAAAATTATGATGAAAATGTATCGTCGACTACCTTTTTACACCGACGAGAACAACCAATCGAAGCGAAATAAAAACTATGATGACCAAAACGAAGACTAAATATATTGACAATTTCGTCAGCAAATACAAACTAAAATGTTAGGGAGGGAGAACTAAAAGTAGAACTAAAAGACATTTTATGACTCGTCTTGCCCCCCCCCCAAATTGGTATATATTTGGCCGCGGACCCCCATCTGATGGTGTTTTGTACCAGGGACCCCTAGAAGAGAAGAAATACAAAATAAAAATAGATGTAGGCTGCTGTGTGTATGTATAGTGGTGCGACGCGTTGTGTGCTCGCCTATTTTCACTATTTTAAATATTTTTTTAAATGATAAATACAAAACGAACGGTTTTGGACATACTGTACAAGGTTTCCACCCGACAACAGCGATACAGTGGAAGTGCAATGTGTTTCTGCACCTGTAAACACTACCACACTACACCAGATGTAAACACTACCACACTACACCAGATGTAAACACTACCACACTACACCAGATGACTGATCTGTAAACACTACCACACTACACCAGATGTAAACACTACCACACTACACCAGATGACTGATGTAAACACTACCACACTACACCAGATGACTGATCTGTAAACACTACCACACTACACCAGATGTAAACACTACCACACTACACCAGATGTAAACACTACCACACTACACCAGATGTAAACACTACCACACTACACCAGATGACTGATCTGTAAACACTACCACACTACACCAGATGTAAACACTACCACACTACACCAGATGTAAACACTACCACACTACACCAGATGTAAACACTACCACACTACACCAGATGTAAACACTACCACACTACACCAGATGACTGACCTGTAAACACTACCACACTACACCAGATGACTGATCTGTAAACACTACCACACTACACCAGATGACTGATCTGTAAACACTACCACACTACACCAGATGACTGATCTGTAAACACTACCACACTACACCAGATGACCTGTAAACACTACCACACTACACCAGATGTACCTGTAAACACTACCACACTACACCAGATGACCTGTAAACACTACCACACTACACCAGATGTAAACACTACCACACTACACCAGATGACCTGTAAACACTACCACACTACACCAGATGACCTGTAAACACTACCACACTACACCATCTGTACCTGTAAACACTACCACACTGCACCAGATGACCTGTAAACACTACCACACTACACCAGATGACCTGTAAACACTACCACACTACACCAGATGACCTGTAAACACTACCACACTACACCAGATGACTGATCTGTAAACACTACCACACTACACCAGATGACCTGTAAACACTACCACACTACACCAGATGACTGATCTGTAAACACTACCACACTACACCAGATGACCTGTAAACACTACCACACTACACCAGATGACTGATCTGTAAACACTACCACACTACACCAGATGACTGATCTGTAAACACTACCACACTACACCAGATGACTGTAAACACTACCACACTACACCAGATGACCTGTAAACACTACCACACTACACCAGATGACCTGTAAACACTACCACACTACACCAGATGACTGTAAACACTACCACACTACACCAGATGACCTGTAAACACTACCACACTACACCAGATGACTGTAAACACTACCACACTACACCAGATGTAAACACTACCACACTACACCAGATGTAAACACTACCACACTACACCAGATGTAAACACTACCACACTACACCAGATGTAAACACTACCACGCTACACCAGATGTAAACACTACCACACTACACCAGATGTAAACACTACCACACTACACCAGATGTAAACACTACCACGCTACACCAGATGACTGATGGATAAACCTGTAAACACTACCACACTACACCAGATGTAAACACTACCACACTACACCAGATGACTGATGGATAAACCTGTAAACACTACCACACTACACCAGATGACTGATGTAAACACTACCACACTACACCAGATGACCTGTAAACACTACCACACTACACCAGATGTAAACACTACCACACTACACCAGATGACTGATGGATAAAAAAGAATAAACACTTTCACAGCCTGTTTTGGTATCTTTTTGTTGGTCATTCTAGGCAGCCATGAATGCTTTAAAGTGCCAGATTCAAATAGAAATGCCAGGATTTTTTTAGATGATCTAATCGCTGCAACAAGTTAGTTCCAGTTCCAGTTGAGTCATTTAACTGGACAAGTTCCATTAGCGGCTCATTTGGATCATTTCTCCAAAGTAGTTTTTTTTTTGGTTCGCTCTGAAGGACTGAATTACCTTAAATTGAATTTAATCACTTGACTAATTTATGCATGTTCTCAGTAATTTATGCATATTTACACACGCATGCACACACACGCACGCACGCACGCACACACACACAATATACTGTACACAGGATATCGTCGTTGTCGTGTGAAAACCTTGTATGTCCAAAACCGTTTGTTTTGCATTTATCATTTTAAAAATGATTTAAACTAGTGAAAACAGCCGATCTACAAGCACACAACGCCTCGCACCACAAGGCGTTGTGTGCTTGTAGTTCTGCTGTTTTCACTACTTTTGTGTCAGAGCCTTGTATGATGAAGCCGGGCTTTGCTTAGCGAAAAAATTTACAAATTTGAAACTTGGAGATACGAGGTTTCTGCCCGACAGTGATGATTTACTTACAGTGCACATGCAGCCCTTGTAAAATATAATTGCCATAGGTTTCAGATCAAAGCATTGTCTTCTGTTATTATATTATACTGTACATATACATCTATTTGTACATGTATGTTACTTTACTTGTTAATTACGACCAAAACAATTCCCTTTAATTAATATTTTAAAACATTTTAAGCCTTCAAGCTGCGAGCTTGTAGATCTGCTATTTTGACATTCTTGTATGATGAAATATAGGGCAATACATAAATAGCTAGGTTATAACTACTCGGGATCGTGTAGACAGACAACTATTCCACAATCTCCGAATGCTATATCGAGTCTGGAACTATACCTTCCGAAACCCAAACACAGAAGTTGGCATCTGTTCATCATTTCTGTTCACGGAAATGTATTTTCAAATATTTTAAAATGTTATTTTTAAATTTACATTTCTGCTAAGTAGCAAGCTATATCAGGACAAGTTTGCGTGACTGTTAGAGACGTGGGGACAATAAGCTTATAACCACGGCCTGCTTCTGTGACCAACGCGGAATTGCCTCTCGCCTAAAACAACTGCGGGCGATAATTTTTTGGGCTAATGAAGTATAGTTTTTGACTGAATTGAACTTGACCCACGCGAGGCACGACAGAGAGAAACAAAGTGAGCAGGTCGCTGTGCCGAACATTGCAAAGTTCGCTTGAGCCGACTGAGTTATGTCCCGATAGGCACATAATCGTACATCAAGTTTTGGGGTGAGAGTTTCCCAAACTTTCACTTAAAGTGGCTACTGGTCAGTCACAACACGTCCTTGCATAAGAGAACTAGCCAATCACAGCACGTCCTTGTATGACCAATCACAGCGCATCCTTGTACAAGCGTTATACTGTAGGTTTTGGGATGAGTGGTCGTAACTTCGTCTGGGTCTTAGCTCTGTCTAAACCCTGCCTAACTCCTTTGGTCTAGTTCAGGGGTCTTCAACAGGTGTTCCGGGACCCCTGGGGGGTCCTTAGGGTTACTAAAGGGGGCTGCCAAATCTTTGTGTGATAGGAACTTTCTTTCTTTATGTTTTTACATTAACCACTTGAACCCTATTATCCCTACTCTGAGGGGAACACATACGCCTCGTGCTGCGAGGCGTTGTGAGATTGTAGATCGGCTATTTTCGGCAGAGAGGTTTGGTGTGGGGGGGGGGGGGGGGGGGGGGAAGCAGACCAAGTACAAGTTTTCTAAGTATTGAGGGTTTACATGTTTAACTGTCTGAAGAAGATACACATTAACATGAATACAACACAACAGTACGCAATGATAGTGCTGTCAAGCATGTCTATGAAGCTATCTATTAAATCTATAAAAAGGTTTAATCTGGAAGTGAAATTTTAAACAATGTGTTGTGGGGGGTCTCTGCTTTATCTGTCTCTCAGCTAAGGGGTCCTTGGCCTGAAAAATGTTTCAGTTTGCGAGTCACTGGCTCTGACTGTGGTATTATTGTCATTGAAGAATTATGGCTGAATGACTTTTGAAAGTCAACACAACTTGGGCATTTGAATTTCAAATGATAGCTATGAATTTCAAATGATGAAGTTGTGAATAATAATGATGATGATAATTTAGTATTACGTCCCCACAGTCCATGGGGGGTGTTTTCAGCGCTGTACACGTGCACATGAACGTGTCCTCAGCCTAACTATCATGAGCAGTGGGTGCAACTGTATCAACTATTAAGACAGATTCTACAAATGCCTTCTACAGTAAATCAGTAGTTCTCAAATGCCGAGGACCCAAGGCCGAGGACCCCCAAAAGACTACATATGACTACAACTAAATAAAAATGTATTCCAAAAACGGACTAAAACGAAATCTAAATTTGTTGTCAACGGTAGACTGCTGTGCAAAGGTGGAAAAAGTACTCACATTTTGTACTTAAGTTAAAGTATCAATACTGCACTGTAGATGTACTCCGTTACAAGTACATGTCCAGAATTCAAAATGCACTTGAGTAAAAGTATGAAAGCATTGGCATCAAAATGTACTTAAAGTACCAAAAGTAAAAGTACTAAATGTTTGAAAATAGCAGATCTACAAGCTCAACAACGCGTCGCATTACTTAAGTAAATGTACTTAGTTACTTTACACCACTGCTGCTGTGTCAGTAAATCATATGCAGTATGAGGTACATACCTCATGTTTTGATTGTCAGCCTCAATCACAGTGCTTTATTGATACGATTAAGACTGTCTGCGGAGCGGCATGAAACAACCTCATAGTTCACTTCCCATTTGCTTCAAAGCTGCAGCTCCACTGTCGTTGCCTTTGATACGTGAATCCCATTGAAGTGTCAGTTAGCTCGGGAGCTCGGGAAACAGAAGCTTCCCCGGGTTTGATGTGTGCATTCCTGCGTAAACCCCTGCCTAAATCATTCTCTTATTTTGGAGGAAGAAAGAGGTGCCCACACAGCCAAGCTTTGGCTCAGTGAGATGACAGAAACTCTACACACTTAATAATAGGAGTTATACTCAAAGATAAACTTGAAGGTTTTTTTATTTTATTTCTTAAGATTTGTTTTGGGCTTTTCTAGTTCAAGCGAAGATCGACAGGAAAGATAAGAGAGAAATGGGGAGTGACACGCAGCAAGGTCGTCGGGAATGGGACTCGAACTCGCGTTTTTGTAAACAGGGAACACTTCATAAGTGTTTATCCTGTGCTTCAGGGACGTGCAGAGGATGTTATAGAGGCAGGGGCTGAAATTTCTAAAAGGGCATTTTGGTGAGAATATTGAATATAGCAGACCTCCAAGCTCACTGTGAACTTGTGAGCTTGGAGGTCGGCTATTTTCAGTACTTGATACCACACTAAACTAAGCATTAAAAAGGCAATACTGGAGATGTGGCGTAACGGCGTGGATTTCTACACAGCGAGGGCAATTCTTTCAACATAAGATGGTACATTCAAGTTCAAGAGAGTTTGGACAAGGCAATTATCTGCCTTCAGGTATGGCATGGAAAGAGGGGGCATTTGCATTTCTTTCACCTTAGTGAAAACAGCATTCATGCCCTGGAGAGGGCACTTTTTACAGACTAATAAAAGGGCAGGGGCTCAAGCCCCATTTGATGTCTGCACGTGCCTGCTGTGCTTCACAATAAAAATATTCGAAACAGCAAAAAAAAATCCTATATAAAAAACATTAAAATGCACACGGTAGTCAGACATTAAGGCTAAAAGGATGGGGACTTGCTTCCATTGAGGTCCTATGTATTACATTCCTCAACATAGCATAATATACAAATAACGCATAAAAATGCATAGGAGGACAATTTAAAATTGTCGGCAGTGAATTATGTCACCTTCTTTCTATGGGAGAAATTGAGTTTACCTCCCCACGTGGTCTCCTGATTTTCAGGCCTGTTTTTTGAAAGAAGCCAGCGAGAAGCCATTTTTTAACCCATTTAGGCCTAGAATTATTGAATGCTTCAACTATTGAAAAATAGCAGATATACAAGCTCACAGCGCGGCACCGAGTGCCGCGCTGCGAGCATGTAGATCTGCTATTTTTGAAAAAGTCGTGAAAATGTGTGCAAATCTTTGAATATATGTATTTTCATAGCGAACGTTTGTAACTCAAATGTTGCTTCTGGGGGGTCCCTGGAACTAAATATTTTGAGATGGGGGTCCGTGGCCAAATAAATATCATTTTGGGGGTCCTTCACATGAAAAGGTTTGAGAACCAGTGACATAGTAGTGTCTCAAGAACAGACTAACTGAGCTCCAGTTAAGTGAAAAGGACCTTTTCTTTGACGATGGCTAAGCCAGATTGCTGACATAGAAACATAGGTTTTTCAAAAAATCTTAGAAGGATTCAAAAGACACTAATATAGAATCGGGTAAAAATTCTAATTTTCAAGATTTTTCAAAAATAGCAGATCTACAAGCTCGCAGCGCGGCACTCGGTGCCGCGCTGTGAGCTTGTATATCTGCTATTTTTCAATAGTTAAAGCATAAAATAATGATACACATAATGTGTGCCCGTTCTAAATGGGTTAAAGGATGATCATCAAATGCAATCAGGTTACATCGCTTTAGTTAAGTGGTCAAATTAATTATATGGCTTATTATTATGATTTTGGGGAGGTATAATCCTTCATGTGTAATGAAGTAATCTCCTAGCCCGTGTGCTGTGTGCTGTGTGCTGTGTGCTGTGTGCTGTGTGCTGTGTGCCCGTGTGCTGTGCTGCTGTGTGCTGTGTGCTGTGTGCTGTGTGCCCGTGTGCTGTGTGCTGTGTGCTGTGTGCTGTGTGCTGTGTGCTGTGTGCTGTGTGCTGTGTGCTGTGCTCGGGGAAGGCATCATTATTTGCTCCTTGTCTCACGCACGGTGAATCTGCTGTGTTGTGCTGACTGCTACTTATGCTAATGCGCGGAGGGAGGCACATTATCATAACAATTCATAATGCCTACAAACACTATCAAAAGGAGAGTGTATGTGAGGAGAGTCTACTTTTCACAAACTTTATTATCGTGGGGAACTTTATTTTCTTTAGACAATGGATGCATCCTCTTGAGAATGCTGAATGATTTAGATTTTGTTGTTGTTGATATTTTAGTAATAACCCTAACATTTCAAAGTTCACCCGATGTAGACTACTTGGGGTGATCATGTATGGTCCTCAAGGGGTCCATCCATGGCCCACTCCCTTTTCTGCCCTCTACACCAAAAGTCTTTGGCCAAAAATAGCTGCTCCAAAAGCTCACGATACACAAAACGTTTTAACTATTAACTATTAACAGTTAATATAAGTTCCTTTTTCAGCAACACTATATATATATATATATACGCTTCCTACTGGTCTTGCCCGAGCCGACAAACGCGTTCCCAACAAAAGAAAGGGAAAGAAAATATAGAAACTTCATCTGTCCACAGATCTACAAGTTTGTGGATCTACTACTTCTTTTCTTTTCTTTTCTTTTCTTTTCTTTTCTTTAAAAAGATTACTTTATTGGATAGGACAGTAGACTGACAGGAAATGGGGAGAGAGATGGGGAGTGACATTCGGCAAAGGTCGTCCGGATCAGGAATCGAACCGGCGACACCGTCAGGCATCCATGCCTAAATGCCAATGCCTAAGAGGCATGCGCCTGGACCAGTAGGCCAGCGGGCGCCACAAGGACCTGCTACTTTTGATAATTTTGTGTGACGCTGTAGTATGATCAAGTAGTAAGGCGTTCAATTATTTACAGGAAGAAAAGTTTTGTTGTGAGCTTGTAGATCTGCTGTTCTCTAGTTTGGGTCCCGGGCAAATGTCTAATATCTCTTTCGGGTCTCGAGCTGAAAGGTTTAGGAACCACTGGTGTACATGATGATGTGTCTTCATCCATTTCCAACTGTCTGCTGGTTTTAGATTCAAAACCGATTCTCTTCCTACCTTATCCTCCTCCATGCTCACAATTCAAAACGCCAGCTGGCATTTTATTTTGTGTGAGTGTCGCTACAGTGCACGCGCGTGTTGTTTGCGAGGTGTCACAACAGCAGGTGTTGTGCACATCACTCAGGCGGCAACCAGCTCAGCCGAGCAGATGGCATCATCTGTGTCTCTCTCTCCCTCTCATTTTCTCCATTTCTCTCCGCTGTCTCTTCAGCATTTTTCCTATCCGATCTGTGCTGACTTGTTTCACAGTTCACACAGGTGTGTGTGTGCACATCTGTCCACGCAGCTGTTTGTCTCATTATGTCCCCCGGTTGGTGGACGCAGTGGGTTGTCCGTCCATCTGTCCGGATGGACGGGCATCCGTCCCCCACCGTTGTGGATGCGATATTTCCAGATTTGCCTTTGAGGGACATTTCGAGACATTTGCATGGATTACAGTTCTCTCACTCAGTCACCATGACTGATTTCACTCATTTAGATTCCATTGAAGCCAGCATGTCTTCTATGGAAGCTTGTTGCGCAGAGAAATGAGCCTAGAGCTTGTAGACAGGCTATTTTTGGATATTATTTCGAGATTGGAGAATTTGAAGTGATCAAACTAGCACTACGGTATGTCCTGAAGCATCTTCCATAAAATCTTAATAGTCTGTGATATTTCATGTAAAAGTGAAGGTTAAAGCCTCAGTCTGTGATTTCTTCACCTGGTTGGCAGTATGTAGAACAGCAGGAAGAATAATATTACTAAAACATAGGCCTACTGTTTGACAATTCTCACATTAGGACTTGGTCACACAAGTGTTCTTTTGCTTTTATCCATGCATTTGGCACAAAAGTCGCCTTATGGTCAAATGTCACAGAGTCCAAGGTCCCAGTGACCTCAAATAATTCACTTACTAAGACGTCCTAAGGACGCTGAAACAACAGAGACTGACACACGAGGCGTGACTGACACACATGAGGGGTGACTGACGCACATGAGCTGCAGGTTTTCATTTTTCAATGCGATCTACGGTCGCAACTACAGTATATACTGTATGTCGTTGCTGTCGGGCAGAAACCTCTCAGCTCTGTTTTTCAAATTATGTTTTTCGTAAATAATTTAACGCCCTACTTGATCATACTACACAAAAGCATCAAAACTAGCAGATCTGAAACGCAGCACAAAGTGGTACGTTTTGAGCTTGTGGATCTGCTACTTTTGATGCTTTTGTATTTGAATCCGGAAAAAAGTAACCCGACAGACATGATATACTACATCAGGGGTCTCCAATGTTTTTCAGGCCAAGGACCCCTTCACTGAGAGAGAGAGACGAAGCAGGGACCCCCTCACACTAAATATTGTATGAAATTGTGCTGCAGATGAAAACCTTTTCATAGATTTTGGAAGTGGCACCTTCTTGGCAAAGGGAGGCATACAAGCGCGTTGCAGTGTGTGTGTGTCCCCCCTCCCCCCCACCATCTCATCCTCTTTTTTACTGTGTGCCGGCATGCCTGCTGCTTCCGAAGGCAACGAATATGATTAACCAAAAAATTAAGATTGAAATAAGATTAACGAAAACCATCCGTGACTGCTGCACCCACTGCAGCTGTTTCCATTATTGGACCGTGCCACCTACGGTGCCAAACACGATCAGAGAGGTGCCAGCAGATTCTGATTCATGAGTACTGGTCTTATCGTGGTGTCACATTTACGCACAATCTACAGTTGATTTTGTTGGTGGGCCATAATGGCATCGCAATATGCCTGTTTCATACTTGACTGTGTTGCCTAAAATAGTGGTTGTGAGCTTGTAGATAGGCTATATTTTGGAGCAAGACATCTTGAGTGTAGCCAAGCATGGAATTAGTTGTCTTATTTCTACTGGATCTCTTATCTTTTTCACTAGTCACTCCCTAACATTTTAGTCTACTATTTATTTGTTTGACAAATTGTCAACATATCTAATCATAGTTTTAGTTACCAGTAAGACTCCCTAATGGGGAGATAAGCGACTGTCGGGTTGCATACACAAACTTAAGATCGTAGCCAATCGGGAGGGAATATGGGAGATGGGACAGGTCCATGTTGATGACATGACTTTAGAGATACTGTGTACCGCTTTGCGTGATTTTAGGCCAAAATCTGTAGGAGCAGTGTCCAAAAATGTGTTTTGCAAAAATCGGCCTGATGGTGGCGCTAGAAGAGGGCCATGTGAGAAATGAGGGGTGGAGGTTGTGAGTTGCCATCCAAGGAGTGTGTGTGCAAAGTTTTGGCATGGATAGGGGCAACGGTGCCGGCGATAAGAGTAGGGCAAAAGTGTGACATGACGGACAGACAGAGACAGACAGACAGACAGCCGGTGGAGCTTTCATAGTAACTTGCGACCTGACGGTCGCAATCATAGCTTTTATTTATTTTCTATTTCATTTTCATCAGTGGAAAAAGGAAGTCGACAAACATTTTTCGACATAGTTTTCGATAAATCTATATCATTTTGGCCTTCATTATCATTTTTGATAATGTTCGTTCATGAATGGTTCTCAAAGTGAGGTCCAGGGACCCTCTGAGGCCCTCAATGTCACGGTCCGGTGGTGTGGTGAGGACCTATACTGTATGCAGGACAGCAGAGGCAGAGTTCAAAACCCAAGATTGGGTGATTTATAGCAAATAACAGAGAATAGTCACAATCACAGACTGACACTAAACATACAAAGTTGTCAAATATGTCAGTAATTTATTTGTATATTTAGGTTATGTGTCATATCTGCCATGTGCAACTTCAAAGCCTAAAAGCCAAACAGAAATGTGATTGTCAACGACAAAAACACAATTAAATCGTTAATCGCTATTATTTGAGTGACAATTAATCGTCATGTAAAATGTCCTAATCGTGACAGCCCTATAGAACAACACAGACACAACAAACACATGCAGACCACTGACCACCTAAACCTAACCTTAACCCTAACCTCAGTAAAACTAACACTGGTGAAATGGTAACCTGGTGAAATGCTAACCTGCCGACGCTGGTCAATGCTAAGCTGGTGAATGTTAACCTGGTCGGACCAACGGGAGGTCAAACCAATGCGAAGTCCCCTAGAAATACAAGACCTAGACCAGGGGTTTTCAAAGTGAGTGACGGGGCACCCTGGGGTGCCGCGAAATAATTTGATGATATTTGAAATTCATCAATATCACTTCACTATGCTTAGTAAAACAGACCTGATTTGCACTGTACTTGATGAGTTCTTTTTCCACCTCTTTTTAACCCAACTCTCTTCACCAAAAATAGCAGATCTACAAGCGCACAACGCGTCACAACGTGACGCGTTGTGAGCTTGTAGATCGGCTATCTTTGGTGAACCTTCCCCCCTAGAATCGGCATGCGGTGGTGGTTAAACGTCAAGTATAACGTTATTTTCCCTCAGTTCTGATGGAAACGGATATATTTCTCTAATAGGATGTAAGATTCAAAAAATGAACAGTGTAATTCATGGGTGCCCTGAGTCAAAAAAGTTTGAAAACCCCTGACCTAGACAATACAGGCAAAGTCTGAGACTGTGACACAGTTGAGGCTAATGTTAAGGGTTCCTGGATTGAAAGGTATAACATTATACTACGTTATTCTACTGTTAGACTGATGACAGCTTCTTGGTTTACCTACGATCCTAGAATACTATTTCTATGCATTTGATGTATTACCCTGTTCTGTCCTTGATTAACTCATACCCTGCCAGAAAAACGTTTTCTATAATAAAAACGTTTAACTATGGCCTTCCCTGCCAGACGTCTTCTGGACGTCTTTTAAAAAAAAATAATAATAAAAAAAAAAAACATGCATCGACATGCATAGTGCATGATCTGTGCACGAATGTGTGCACCAGTGTGCACACTACTTTTTTAACCCTTTGTTGGTGAAACGGCAATATAAGAGGTCCCACTTTATATACGGCACCGACTGAAGTCGCTGGATTAAGAGCATAATGCTAAATTATACACTGATAGTAAATTGAATGGGTGTTCCAGGTCTAAATGGGCTATTTTGTCAAAAGTGATGTGGAATAATGTACTCCTTTGTTTTTTCTTTCCGAAACTAGTTCAAATGCGACCGCAAATAAAGTCTCTAAAAATATATCGTCGTTGTCAGGTGGAAATGTCCAAAACCGCTTGTCTTGTATTTATCATTTTTAAAATGATTTAAACTAGTGAAAACAGCCGATCTACAAGCACACAACGCCTCGCACCGCGAGGCGTTGTGTGCTTGTAGATCGGCTGTTTTCACTACTTTTGTGCAATGGCCTTGTGTGATGAAGCAGTGCTTTACTTTGCGAAAAAAAAATTACAAATTTGAAACTTGGAGATACGAGGTTTCTGCCCGACAACAACGATATGCAAATAAGACGGCCCTCCACACTGCCAGCGAACGTGTTCATAGGAGAAACATAACATCAGTGCATATAGCGGGGTGACGTTCGTGTCAAGTTGTGTCTGTTATTTAACAGTAAACCATTACCCTCTCTGTGTCTTTGATCCAGAAAACACCATGTTCATTTTAATTGGTTGGTATCACTTTTAATACTTACGTAAAAAAAAAAGAATATAGTTGAAAGCTTTTTCCCACAAACTCATGAATAATGAATGGGAAACGCGGTAGTTAATGAGCACAGAAAGAAGAAGCAGAGTGCTTTTAGTCTCGACCGCAGCGTTTTGTAATTACGTCAACAAAGTCAAGCCTCGATAATGAGCTTTATGCAAAAATAGAAGCCATGCCACTGTGATAGAGACATGTTTGTGCTGTGTTACATCTACAGCCCCCTCGCGCATTAGAATGTCATTCTAATGCGTAAGGGGGCGTGATTTGGCGTTTCTTTTATTTGAAAGTGAAATATCACGTTTACTTTACAAACTTGAAAAATCATGGTCTTCGGTACACCTTTAAACAGACCCACTTGAAGGCAGGGCAAATGATATTTGTGGGTTAAAACAAAAAGGCTTTGTTAAAGGTTAAAGCACTATGACTATCAAGATTATTGTGGCAAAAGAAATCGCGATTTACGATATTATCATGATAATCAAAATATCCATTATCCTGGGGCGGAACAATACGCGACGCGTTGTGAGCTTGTAGATCGGCTATTTTAGAGAGTGGAAAAAATACTGTATCAAGTACAGTACGTATATTATAAGTACCTTTTACCAATTATAGAGGGTTTAAGTGGTACCGGGTATGCAGCTCGGCAAATTGATGCGAATTGATCCCAGTGCATGACGGAGCACGATATCACGATAAATTAAATCTCCACGATTATCGTGAGTGTTTTTTATCACGATAAACGATTATATAGCTTATCGTCCCATCCCTACTATGAGCTACATTTCCGTCCATGCTTTACCCCTTGTCCCTAAACTTCTTTGCCTTTTTAACTATTTTGAAAAACATTTTAAAAATCTCAAATAGCCGACCTTCATCGACACCTTGGGAGCTTGTCGATCAGCTTGCTGCGACACCCCAGCTATTATTTTCAAAAATAATAAAACCCTGCCTTTCTAGTTTCTACAATGTCATCACCAGACTCTGAATGTGAGGCTAGAGATTTAGCCAGGCTAAGAATATAGAGCTATTTTAACACTTAACACTTATTTTGACCAAAGAATATCGGGGGATTAAACATAGGCCAGGGGTTCCTCAAAGTGGTGCCCTGATGCATATAGTGTAGGTCAGCGGTGCTGCAGAATACTTTGATATTTGGAATGTATTCATACTGTATCACTTCAGTTTAATCACTTAAACCAGGGGTCTTCAACAGGGGGTCCTCAGAGTTACTACAGGGGGTCCTCCAAATCTTTGTGTGATAGAAACTTGTTTTTTTTATTGAACCCTATGTCTATATTCGGAGAACTTTAGCCAAAAATAGCCGATCTACAAGCTCACAACGCCTCGCGCTGCGAGGCGTTGTGAGCTTGTAGATCGGCTATTTTTGGCAAAGAGCTTTGGAGGGGGAAAAAGAGCAGACTAAGTACAGTGAAAGGTCAAGTTTATTAAGTATTGACGGTTCAAGTGGTTAAATATCTGAAAACCCACATTAACATGAATCCAAAATATACCGATCGTGCTGTCAAACAATGAAACTATATGGAGTCTATTACAAGGTTGTGGGGATCCCTGCTCCATCTCTTTCTCAACTAAGGGGTCCTTGGCCTGAAAATGTTGAAGACCCCTGACTTGATCCTGAGTTGTGACCTTGTAGATCGGCTATTTCTTTTCCTGAAAAGACCGTTTTTTTAACATAATGGGGGTTTCCACCCCGACAGAGACGACGCGATGCTCGTAAACAGAGAGACGGACGGTTTGACCGTAAGCGTAAAGCTCAACATCAATACAGATCAATAATAAATGGAGCTCTCATTGATTAGAGTCATTTTTAGACATAGGCTAATGCCCGGCAGCTTTGTTCCATACAGACCTTTATTATGACTATAATGTAGCCAAGCCTGCTCATTAAACACATTTGGTCATTTTATATATCAGGGGTCTTCAATGTTTTCAGGCCAGGGACCCCTTAGTTGAGAGAGAGATGAAGGAGGAACTCCCACGACCTTTTAGATTCCATATAGTTTAATTGTGTGACAGCACAATCATCAGTGTATTTTGGATTCATGTCAATTTGTGTTTTAAAATATTTAACCACTTGAACCGTCAATACTCAATAAACTTGACCTTTCACTCTGTACTTAGTCTGCTCTTTTTCCCCCTCTACACCAAAGCTCTTTGCCGAAAATAGCAGATCTACAAGCTCACAACGCCTCGCAGGGTGAGGTGTTGTGAGCTTGTAGATCTGCTTGTAGATCGGCTATTTTCGGCAAAGAGGTTTGTTGTAGACTAGGGGGAAAAAAGAGCAGACCAAGTACAGAACCAAAGGTCAAGCTCACTAAGTATTGAGGCTTAAGTGCTTAAATTAACATGAATTCAACACAATATGCTACGCACCACTGATGATATTGCTGTCAAACTAGCCTATGAAGCTATCTATGAGATGTATGAAAAAGTGTAGTCTGTGACACAGTTCTATACAATATATGTAGTGGGGGTCCCTGGACTCCCTGCTTCATATCTCTCTCAGCTTAGGGGTCCTTGGGCTCAAGTGTTCAAAATGCCGTCCTGGCACTCTGCTGATAAACTGGAGCTCCGCTTTGAAGTGCCAAAGGGGCCATTCCACTGGTGATATTATTATTAATATATCATTTTTCCTGCATAACGTCTGAGAAACTATGAGTTTTGAGTAATAATGAGGCGGTCTGGGATGTTTCCAGGAACAGATTGTACCGATATCTACCAACAGCTTGTCCAGCGTTACACACAGGGACAAGTAGCAGGGGCGTCACAAGCGGGGGGGAAAGTGGGACTGAGTTACTAGGGCCCAAGGTGGAGGGGCCTTAATTATGTTATACTTTAGCTATTGAAAAATAGCAGATTTACAAACTCAAAGCGCGGCACCGAGTGCTTGTAGATCTGCTAAGTCGTGGGCGTCCGTGGACAAATACATATAATTTTGGGGGTCCTTCACATGAAAAAGTTTGAGCACCACTGACAAAGAAACATAGGTTTTTAAAAAACCTTAGAAGGATTTCAAATATGATATATTATACTTTTTCATGATTTTTTCAAAAATAGCAGATCTACAAGCTTGCAGCACGGCACTCTGTGCCACGCTGTGAGCTTGTAGATCTGCTATTTTCAATAGTTAAAGCATTCATGGGGGTATGTTCCTTTCTCACATCTGCATGTTTTTTGATAATAATAAAAAATAAGTAAAAAAAAAAAAAAAAAAACATTCATGGGGGGCCCACAGTGAATCCTTGTAGCCAGGGCGCAGAATTTGCTGCGACACCCCTGACAACTAGGCTAATCCTCAACACTAAGAACCTCACGCTTTGCTGTCACATTATGACCATCCTTCCACCAAGAGCTAATTCCATTCCAAGTATATGTGACGGAACATGCCCTGAAAACAATGAGACTGACTAAATTACAGCAGTTACATTTTTTACGGCAGGCTTTTAAAACATGTACAACGTCAAACACAGTACAACTAGGGTTGGGATCCTTTAGGATTTTAACGATTCTGGTTCCTTAACCCATTAAGACCTGGAATTATTTAATACTTTAGCTACTGAAAAATAGCAGATATACAAGCTCAATCTGAATCTCTTAACGGGGAAATCTCACTTTTTCGACGGCACATCTTTTCGACTAAGGGTTAGGATTTAGGGTTAGGTTTAGGCATAGTGGTTAACATTCACCAGGTTAGCATTCACCAGCATCGGCAGCTTAGCATTTCACCAGGTTAACATTCACCCGCGTCGAAAATATGTGCCGTCGAAAAGATGCTACAGTACTGTATCTCGAAATGATGACACGCTCCCCCTCTTAACTGCTCCTGATGAGCAGGTTGATGCCTTGCATGGTTTCCTCTGCCATCAGTGCATAAATGCTGTGTGAATGTGTGTGTGAATGGGTGAATGTAACGCAAAATCATTGTAAAGCGCCTTGGATAAAGGTGCTACTGTATATACATTTACCATTTACTATGTCATTATACGTAGGTGAAACGCTAGTGAAAATAGCTTGGTACAACTCACAACATGTCACATTAAAATAATTGTTTAATTCATTATGTACAGTGTTTGTAAGTTTGGGTTCTCTGGGGAAAACACAACACACACACACACACACACACACACACACACACACACACACACACACACACACACACACACACACACACACACACACACACTCACTCACTCACACTCACAGGGGGAATCTATGCAATTTAACACTCCATTAGCATGTTCCTCACTAAATTCTCACTACACCACATCAATTCATTAGCACAGTTTAGGGAGTGAGTGAGTAAGTATGTGTGCGTGTGCGTGCATGTGTGTCTGCTCACACAGGATGATATGGTACTTTATTGTCGGTTCACACTGAAATGTGTCTTGCAAGTTGCAACACAGCAGACATGTATGCGAAACATACAGCACATACACACATTTGACATAACACAGGTCTAAGGCCATACTGTACAGACAAGAGCAATGTCCACTGCCTATAGCCTAACCTTGGCCAAACTCCTGATTAAGCCTTAAAGTCGACTGATGGACAAATGACCTTTTTAGTCTGACCTTATTGTATGCTGGAACACCGTATCTCCTTCCTGAAGGCAGCAACCTACATTCTCTATACCAGTGGTTCTCAAAGTTGTTTCCAGGGAATCTCTAGGTTCCTTTAGGGCAGGGGTGGGCAATCATTTTTTCCATGGGGCCACATGAACAACAGAACATAATGTGGGCTGGGCCAAAAGGCAGTGCTCCCCGCAAGCTGTGCACCCCGCAAACTAAACACACAAAATTACCTCCGACTTCAAAACCCGGCATTCGGCCTCCACTTTTCTTTTTTTTTGCATCTCTACCCATTTTTGATGGGTAAGTTAAGGCAGGTCGTCTTGACGTGTGACCAGTCTGACCACCTGCTTGTTATTGAGACAACATCCAATGATCACGCACACGTGCTGATGTACGCATTGCCTCCATATGTACGTGAATAAAAAACTTCAAAATAAAAGAAATGCAGCTTTAGTCCATGCATGAGGTACAATTAGAAAATGTGTTTATTTTGTAATTTGCCATTATCCCTACAAGGGCCGGTCAGCCCCGGGCCGCACAATGACCAGGTCTGCTTTAGGGGGTCTAAATTGACCCACACAAGTCTGTAACTCTGACAGTGTACAAATTCCTTAGCACACTGTCAGAGTTAAGGGAATACCTTGGAATTTAAAAGTTTGAGAACCACTGCTCTATACAACACATGGCTATTGTTGATATCAGTAGTTGGGCCAAGCGGGGGGATACGTTTTGTCCCTGCTCAGTGGCGTCAGTTCATAAAAAGCTAAGGTATGGCAACATGACTGGTGTCTTGCACGCGCATGCCAGTCATGTTGCCATACCTTAGCAACAGGCATGATACATTTATTTTTAAAAGTGCATTCTATTTTCCCCCCGTTTCTACGGTTTCTTGGGCTGGATATGGCAGCCTGGAATGGTTGTTCAAGTGCAGCTAAATTTGGCATGTAAACATGCCACAATACCTTGTTAAAGTGACCATTTTGTTCAATTTTGCATTTGTAGTTATTTTACTGTAATTTAACAACATAATAACCAGCACAGATAGACAAAGAGACATTCATGGATTTATATTTTAACGTAACTTTTAGTTTCCCCCCTGGACCCAGGGTATGGCAGCTGCATACCCCTGCCGTACCCAATTGACGCCCCTGTCCCGGCTTCTGGATAGGCTACCCATTGCATATTGATGCATCATGGTTGTCGAGGCTAAGTGCTATGGCAAGTGCTATGGGCTAAGGTGGAGTCTGAAGAGGTGAGTTTTCAGATTACAGCGGAAGATTAGGAGTGAGTCTGCAGTTCTGACTGCAATGGGGAGTTTGTTCCACAGTTTGGGAGAAGAGACGTGGGGGACGTGTGAAGCTTTGTCCGGGGTGTTTTAGGAAATGGAGAGGAGTCAGGGACGTGTGGAGGGTTGTCCAGAGTAAATTAGGGAAGGGAGTTGCTGAATCAGCAGGAGGGGTTGTACTGTAGGTTTGGATCAGGCTTTGAAGATATGGGGATGGCATGCCTTTGGTTGCTTTATGTCGGTGGTTCTCAAAGTGGATTCCAGGGACTCTGTGGGTTCCTTTAGGGGGGTCTAAATGGACCCATACACGTCTGTAACTCTGACAGTGTACAAAATGAACCCTAACAGGTCCATTTGGTTAAATTTTGTACACTGTCAGAGTTAGGGGAGACCTTAGGGGAGAAACGCTGCTTTATGTTATATGTTTATATGTCAGAGACACAGAGTGTGAAGGTAAAAAAGGAGGATAATATAGTAATACAAAAAAATTACAAAATAATTGTACTCTTATGTACAAGTACACGAGATGTAACAACAAAGATAGCCTGTACCTTGAAATGAGAGGAACAGTGAGAGAGATGGAGAGACTGGGAATCAGTCAGTCAGTCAGTCAGGCACGCACGCACGCACGCACGCACGCACGCACGGACGCACGCACGCACGCACGCACGCACGCACGCACGCACGCACGCACACACGCACACACGCACACACACACAGGCAAAACAGCCAATTAAGACATAAAACTCAACGAGAAAGGATGCAGCAGGCCTGAACGAGAGGGAAGCTGGCAGTTGGCACAATGAAAACATTGTGTCTCTTTGTGTGTGTGTGTGTGTGTGTGTGTGTGTGTGTGTGTGTGTGTGTGTGTGTGTGTGTGTGTGTGTGTGTGCGCGTGTGTGTGTGTGTGTGTGTGGTTAATTGGTACATGCACTGTGTTTATGACTGGTCTATCTGGGACTAGGCCAGGCGAATAGCGCACGCACACACACACGCACACACACACACACACACACGCACGCACACACACACACACGCACGCACACCTAAAACAGTTGGCCGACTGCAGGACAAAAAAGGCTCTTTGTATTGAATCTTTTCCTTCCATATTTTGGCCATGTCATCATAGGCGAAACGTTGCAAGCAATTTCAGACTTCTTCTAGAATAGCGAAAATAACAGATCAAGGGCAACATGTCATGAGCTTGTAGATCTATATATTCTCTCTTTATTTGGTAACAACAGGGATCTGCCCGTCTCTTAAACTCTTTAGTAAACAGAAGAAAACAATGTATCCGGGTTGGGCTGCCACATTTTATCCAATCCCCACATTCGTTTGTTATCAGCTTCAATGTAATTGTGTTACATTTCCAATGTCGTCTGCTACTTTCACTAGTTCCTCCTGTGAGTTCTCTCTCCTGATCAGATCAGATTGGTACCCGTTTACGACGTAGGCTTTTAGCAGAGGCTCTTTATCCAGAGCGACTTGCAGTGACAAAGGTAAACACATCGTTGTTGTAGAAACCTTGTACAGTATGTCCAAAGCCGTTCATTTTGTATTTATCATTTAAAAAATGATTTAAACTAGTGAAAATAGCTATGTGAGGCGTTGTGTGCTTGTAGATCTGCTATTTTCACTAGTTTTGTGCGACAGTAAAGGGCTTTACTTTACGAAAAAAGGAACACATTTGAAACTTGGAGATACAAGGTTTCCGCCTGACAGCGACGACATACTGTACATAGAATGCATGGAGACACTAGCTGTACATACTGTACATACTGTACATAGAATGCATGGAGACACTAGCTGTACATACTGTACATACTGTACATAGAATGCATGGAGACACTAGCTGTACATACTGTACATACTGTACATAGAATGCATGGAGACACTAGCTGCGTTTCCATAAAGCCTTTTCGAAAATAGGAATCGAATCATATCAGAAAGTCGAACAAAGAAAAGCACATTTTGCCCGTTTCCATCCACTGATAAAATGCAATTCTTGGGAGATATTTTTCCAGTCAAGTGAGACACATTAATGAACATGCATTTTACTTTTTATACTTTTTAGTTTTTATACAAAAATATTATACATATAACTTTGTAGGCTATCGGGCTGCAAGTCCTCTGGCTGTCCAGACTCCAAGCTGTCTTCCAATATTTGGGAAAGAAATGAAGTTGCCTGTTGAATAGGTCGGATTTGGTATTCATTCACCAGTCATTTCTGCCATAGTTTACACGTAAGAAGATAAAACTCCACACCCCCGCAATGGCATTGCGCATGAGAACAGCTGATATACAAGTTCACAGCTCGTTGCGGCTGCGACTGTTGTGAGCATGGACTTGGAGGTCTGCTTGTCTGGGCCGTTCTGTGCGCGCGACGCCGTCGCAGGACGAAGAATAATGACGAATGGTTTTGAGGACAACTGCTTTGAACATAAGCGGAGACTGGGGCAGCCGTCCCCCCAGCACCCCTTCCCGCGAGTTCAATGCATTTTAATTCAAAACCTTTTGCGCAATTTGTTTTCTTTTTATAAAGCCCCAAAATTCACCTCCTCCAAGCGCAAAAGTAAAAGTTTTTGCGAAAAAAGACTTTCGAATTTTCTGGTGTTTCCATTCAAAGATTTATGCGCGAAAGCCAAAATGCAGCTACTGTAGTAAGTGTCTCATCATATAGGTGAACCAAGAACCTACTGTAGCATCGGTCTAACAGTATAATATCCCAATAATGAACAATCTTTACATTGAAACTACAAACTACAGGATGCATTTTCAGTTTATCAAAGAGCTAGAGAGACGGGATCGAGACAATTCCCCTGTTACTCTCAATGATTACCATCACAATATAGAGCTATTTTAACACTTTTAACTTACACCCTCTTTCAGCGTTTAAATATGTTGACTGGTTTCAGCTTTCTGAAGGGATGCGTGAAGGGTGAGTCTGGTAGAAAAGAGAGAGAGAGAGAGAGAGAGAGAGAGAGAGAGAGAGAGAGAGAGAAACCTTGAGTATGTGTAGGATTGGGACACTAATGTGTCTATCTGTGGAATTTAGTCACTCGGGAGGCGAGAGCACACTTGCTGACTTAATGACTTCTTTCGCAAGCTTCTCTAAGTGCTGACACACAAACACCCACTCATGCAAGCAAAACCCAACCAACACTCTCTCACACACGCATACATACATACACACACACACACACACACACACACACACACACACACACACACACACACACACACACACACACACACACACACACACACACACAGGGGCGTCACAAGAGGGGGGGGGGAGTGGGACTGAGTTACTAGGGTCCAAGGTGGAGGGGCCCTAGTAACTTTAGCTATTGAAAAATAGCATATATACAAGCTCACAGCGCGAGCTTGTAGATTTTTGAAAAGGTGTGAAAATCTTTGAATACCGTATGTATTTTTTAAGCGAACATTTGTAACTCAAAATTTGCTTCTGGGGGGGTCCCTGGAACGAAATATTTTGAGATGGGGGTCTGTGGGCCAAATACATATCATCTTGGGGGTTCTTGACATGGAAATGTTTGAGCACCACTGACATGAAAACTTAAGTTTCTTGCACAAATATTCACAATTTTTCAAAAATAGCAGATCTACGAGCTCGCAGCGCGGCACTCGGTTCTGCGCTGTGAGCTTGTATATCTGCTATTTTTCAATAGCTAACATTCATGAGGGGCCCGCAGTGAATCCTTGTACCCAGGGCCCAGAATTTGGTGTGACGCCCCTACACACACACACACACACACACACACACACACACACACACACACACTTTGCACGCTCTCATCGACTGGTACCTTGGATTCGAGCTGAGCTGGAAGGTCGTGGAGTGGAAGTCTTCACCTCAAAGCGGAGCAACTATTGAGTTGATCAATCAGCTGTGACCTCACACAACAGATCAGCATATTGATCATGCTAATTCCGACCCCCACCACTACCAGAATGTGGCCGTACTTTCACCGCATCATCATCATAACCACCCTATAGTGCAGTGCTTCGCAGCAGACACCATTGTAATGTTCTTATGTTGATCATAAGACCCAATTACTGAACGTCAAGTCTCCGGGATTGCTTCAGAATACGTATGTATGACGCTGACTTACTATGACACTATGGCACATTAGGAATCCACTAGTACTAGTGGTTCTCAAACGTTTTATGTGCAAGAAACACCATGCACATTGGTTATGGCGGCAAGGACCGCCATAACCAAATGGACACATAAAAAGGTCCATTTGTAAATGGACCCGTAAGGGTGTACAGTACGTACGCCGACTGCAGTGTAACATAGTTCACAGGTTCTGGATGTGTTTCTATCAGGCACAGTGCATGGACATCAAAGAGGGCTTCTGTCTCCATGCCCTTTACCCGCTCTCCATGCCCTTTACCCGCTCTCCATGCCCTTTTGCAGGGGTGTCACAAGGGGGGGGGGGGGTGGAGTGGGACTGGGTTACTAGGGCCCAAGGTGGAGGGGCCTGGAATTATTTTATACATTAGCTATTGAAAAATAGCAGACATACAAGCTTACAGCGTGGCACCGAGCCGCGCTGCGAGCAAATCTTTGAATATAATTATGTATTTTTTCAGCGAACATTTAAACATGTCTCAACATTTTGAGATGGGGGTCCGTGGCCAAATACATAGCATTTTGGGGGTCCTTCACTTGAAAATGTTTGAGCACCACTGACATAGAAACTTCTAAAAAAAGAAGAAAAAAAAGAACATAGAAGGATTTGAAATTTTCAAACACTTTCACCTTTTTTTTTCAAAAATAGCATATCTATATCTGCTATTTTTCAATAGTTAAAGTACCCAGGGCTCCGAATTTGGTGCGACACCCCTGCCCTTTTAGTCTAGTAGCCAGAATGTGAACCAAGACATTTTGAGTACCCTAAAGTTTTATGTTAGAAATGTTGAGTATGGGTCCCCAGCATGTAAAAACCACCGGATGCTAACTTGTATATGTTGAGCAATTTTCATAATCAGCCGCTAAAGTTGGTGTCCCATTAACTTTACATTACAGGAAAAATAAGCAACAAATTAATCTGCTTTAAGTAGCATATGAGGGGTCTAACTAGGGGTATTTCATGATTCCGAATCCATTGCAAGCATCCGTTTTGCATGAAAAACATTCCTTGGGCTAAAACGGACCCCAGAAACATGTGAAAAGTGATGATTCGGCACTTTTCATCACTAAACCAAGGCCGATTTTTCGCCAAGGAATGATTTTCGTGCAAAACGGATGCTTGCAATGGATTCAGAATCATGAAATACCCCTAGTTAGACCCCTCATATGCTACTTAAAGCAGATTAATTTTTTGCTTATTTTTCCTGTAATGTAAAGTTAATGGGACACCAACTTTAGTGGCTGATTATGAAAATTGCTCAACATATACAAGTTAGCATCCAGTGGTTTTTATATGCTGGGGACCCATACTCAACATTTCTAACATAAAACTTTAGGGTACTCAAAATGTCCGGGTCTACAATGGGGCTCTATGGGCTGGCTACTAGACTATTTTGCCTGGGGTGGGAAAAGGAAAAGTACTACGTTTCTGTCCGCCCAGCCATGTGCTTTGTGTTTACATCCTGGCCATGATGGTTTGTTCCTGTTGCTGTTGAAAATGCGGTATAAACTGAACAACCCTGGAGGTGAATGTGTTAAATGCATTTTGAGCGTCTGGCCTCCACACCATGGCTGCATTCATCATCATAAGTGTATTTCTGCCAGCCTGGCGTCAACACATGGATTTATTGGATGATCGGTGGATGCTAATAATGGAGCATTTACTGTTTCCACACTCATACTGATGTTCATGAATCACTTTCAACCTGCCATCCCGGTTTTGGTGTGTGTGTATATATATAGCCTATACATATACAGATCCTTCTCCAAAAATTAGAATATTGTGTGAAAAAGCATTGCAGATGCCCTAGCACCCCAACTGACTCAGGAAACTTCCCATTGGACTTCAAGCAACTCTGACTTCAGAAGGTTGACATTTCTGTATTATAAATCCTTGTTTTGAGTGGTCTTGTGTAATATTGTAATATTTTGAAATATGGACTTTTGATTCATGAGCTGTATGCCATAGAAATTCAACATTTTAACAAAAAAAGGTTTGGAATAATTCACTGAATGTCCAATGTATCTAGAATATATGAAAGTTTCAAGAAATATATGAAAGTTTCAAGAAATTTTACTTTTACACAATATAATTTTTTTGAAGGATCTGTAGTATAACAGATACTGTATCCACCTGTTTCCGTGGGAGTTTACTGGAGATTATTTGGACCTGTTTGGACCACACTTCCGGTTTAACAGCAGACATACAAGCTCACGTCGCGTCGCAGATGCAACCCGTTGTGAGCTTGTAAATCACACTCTGCTGCGGCGCCGGAAGCTCGGTACAACGTCTGCGCAATGCACTATGGGGTGTTGGAAAGCCGTGGATAGACACTAGACAGGTGTACTGTATATCTGCAGAACACTTGTAGAGTTTGTAGATCTTCAATTTTTAAATGACAAAGTATAAGATGATCACTGTCAGGTGGAAACCTGACCAAAAACCATGTCCAACACTGTTATACTTTTCAGCATTCAAGTTAAAAAATAGCAAAGAAATTGCAGATCCACAAGCTCAAAACACGTTGGCAAGATAGACATTTTTGTTAAACTTTTGTGTATTATAGCGCTTTTCCAAAGTACAATGTACTTCCCACACACCCCGATGGCAGAGGAAACCATGCAAGACACCAACCTGCTCATCAGGAGCAGTTAGGGGTTCAGTGTCTTGCTCAAGGACACATAGCCAGGAGGCCATGGCCCACAGTTTGAGAGCCACTGCTCTCTTTCACCGCTGTGGCACATGGATGGATGGATGGCCTCCTTTAGAACAACGTTGAATGGGCTGCATGGTTGCCTAGTTTAGTTATGTTATGTTATGTGTGTCTGTCCACCTAACAGGAGTCTGCCGCAACGCTCTGCTGCTCGCCACGTCAAACTTCTCGAAACCCGCGTAAAGCTGAGAGGGCACAAACAAACGCCGACCAAAACAGCGTTCATTGGCGTGCCATGCTCATTAGTTAGACATACCTACTGGAATACGTGTTCAGTATCATTCTGGTTTGACCGTGGTCTGTAATGTTCCTGTGCGCTTGTACTTTTTATTTTTGTGTTTGTGTTGGTTTGTCTTTGTTTTTGTCTTTTATTTCCATTGTGTCTGTTGTTGTATTTGTAAAAAAAAAAGAAAAGAAAAAAGAAAACTAATACTAATCATAAAAAAACAGCGTTCATTAACACATAGCGTGCCATCATAGGGTTAATGGAACTCACCGAGGCGCATGCATGCGCGTCGTGCGTGCATACATCGGCGACGGTGATGGCCCCGCATCATAACGTTAACGTGGTGTCTTGTATAATCCAATGCTGTCTTATTGCTAGCAGCTAGCAGCGCTAGTAGCGGTAGCAGCGCCCGTTCACATAACATGGAGCCAGATTGATGCTCTCTTTCCCAGAGCTCTGCGCACGTCGTGCGCGTCACCAGCACGCGTCATCAGCGAGCGCCGCTGAGGCTTATGGGTAATGTAGTGTTTTTGCTAATCTGGCGATAAAATACTAATATTGATTATTATTTATTGGTAGAAACGCCAGGAGTGCTAAGTTTTATATAAAGACGTTTCCAGACGTCTTTGTGGCTATTTTCGCAGCCAATGTGTTAACTCATTCAGAGCCCCAGACATTAACGGATTATAATGTCCAAAGTGCCTCCTTCAGGTCCCATTCACTTGCGTTGTCTTATTTTGAAGGCCAGAAGTCCACCGCGCAATCACTTCCGGTCTGACGTCATCGGATCGTGCGCCGGAACCGATCCGTGTCCACGTGGAGTTGTGTAATGGCCGACCGGGAGCTTTTATAACTGTGTAACATAAGCGAGCATCTGCCTCCATCCTAGCTTCTAAAGTGTAGTTTTGAGATAATGGACATTAAAGATGAGATCCCCCGTCCACCTCAATGTTATGGATGGGACTATTTTGTGCTCGTGGAGCCGTGATGATGCGAAATCAGCGACGGATTTCGTCTCCGGACCGCCGGCCATTCTTCTCGGTAATGTACTCGCCGTTACAGTAATCTATTACTTTTCCTGAGATATTCCGTGAATGGCACTACAGATACTCGAGTACATTTCGCGAGACATCTCGCGAATGGCACTAGATGAGTTAACAGCGCATAAAACTGAAGCATCTGAAATGCTTCGATTTTAGTCTAGTTTTAGTCCATTAAATCTACAGTTGATTTAGTGGACTAAAATGTATTTTGGCATGCCTTGTACTTAACTGTGTGCCGAAATAGCTCCACCCAGGGGGACAGCGCCCTCTAGTGGCAGTGATGTCAGGCTTCGGTTTTCTATCTATGGGCTATATCTCAGTAGAACGTGTAAGGTAGAATGTGTCCCTTTTGTTGTTGAATTCTCAAGATGAGAAAGAAAGACCTTTTCACACCTGGTGACATTTGGCTACACAGCCATTTGAACAAAGGACCATGTATTGGAATGTAGGTATAATAGCAACGCAGACGGTTCATGCATGTTGAAAAGGCTACACTAGTGTCAACCCAAATTCTTGATGTTGCAACTGTAGTTTAATAAATAATAGTGTTTGTGATGGATCGGACATGTGCAGAGGAGAGATGATGACGGGAGCATTGGGAAAAGGATGCTGAAGATGAGCTGCCAGGCAAGAGGAGAAGATGAGATGCCAAAGAGGAGGTTTATGGACTGGAGAGTGACAGAGGAAGACACAGAGAACAGAAGCAAATGGAAACAGATGATCCACTGTGGCGACCCTGATGGGAAACAGCCGAAAGAAGAAGTGTAATAAATAATACTAGCGTGTTGTTGATATAAACTGCATAGTATAGTAGGAAAGGCTATACTGTCGACAAAATACTATTGATCAACCAGTTGAATGAAGATTGAGTCAGACACTTCAGCTCCAGATTAACCATTAGCCATTTTTTGCAATGATATTGTATTCGGTTTGGGAGTTTGACTCTGCTCCCGTGATATTACAGATTACCTGTGCGAGCATGACGCAGAATCTGAGATCACAAACCCGATACATAAGATCCAGTTTTTACATGATTTAAGATACCACATATCATGGTACAATCCATGGAATCACAGTACAATCCACATCCTATTAATATGAAACAAAATGCCACAGGGAGGAGAGAGCATGTACTGTAGAGTGAACAGTGAATAGAGACTGAGGGTAATTGTGACTTGGCTTGTAGCGAATGAAGTGATATTGAACGTGGAGAGACAGACTGACTTGTAGGTGTATGTACTCATTAACTTGTTAGCGAACGAACGAATAACCGAGTAAGCTTGCTTGGGGTCTCACAGCATATCTCCATATCGCATTGTATGTCCAAAACCGTTTGTTTTGCATTTATCATTCTAAAAATGATATAGACTTGTGAAAACAGCCGATCTACAAGCACACAACGCCTCGCACCGCGAGGCGTTGTGAGCTTGTAGATCTGCTGTTTTCACTACTTTTGTGCGACAGCCTTGTATGATGAAGCAGGGCTTTACTTTGCGAAAAAATGTACACATTTGAAACTTGCAGATACGAGGTTTCCACCCGACAACGACGATATACTGTACATGGACCTCCATATGGGTACCAGGAGTCTCCATATATGGGTAACTAGTAGGGGTGCAACGGTTCGTTTAGCCCACGGTTCGGTTCGTACCTCGGTTTTGGGGTCACGGTTTCGGTACGGTTCGGTGCGTGTTTTGCATTAAAAAAAAAGACTTTCCAAAAATCTATTTTTATTTTGCTTCTAAGCAAATTGAATTATGACAGTGCCTCTTAGCCTTAAGGTGGGTTAAATAATAATAATAATATAAAATAAAATAAAAAGGGGGAAAAATGATTTTCTTTTCTGTTATCATTATCATCAATATTGGCCATCGTCTTCAGTTTCAAAGTGCTTTATTTATGAACAAATTGTTTTGCACACAACAAGAGATACTATAGTAGGCTACAAGCTTGAGCAAATAGCCTCTGTAAGTTTTCATTACTATAACCAAAATAGACGGGTGTGTTCACTGTGTTGCCAAACTTTGCGAGAGGAATAAGCAACCAGATCTATGAAAACAATGCTTAAATAATTGAATATAGGCCACGTGAGGTCGTTAAACCTATACACGTCGGCTATTTGAAAGTGGCCAAGCCGATCTACAAGCTCACACCGCATCCACCATTATTTAGCCTACAAGCAACTTTACATAAAATCAAGCTCAATGTGGCTTATAATAATCAGACATGGCAACAACACTCACCATGCGTTGTTCCTCCAGTCAGTGAGTAGTCTGGGATCACTTCACTTTTCGGGTTTGTAACCGGTCTGGAGCGGAAACCACAAAACGTCATGTTGTAGTACTCAAGGACTACAATTTGGCCGGAAATATCCACCGGAAACAGTTTTAACCCAAAATAATTCCCCTGCGCTCAAGGACATACTTTTATGGCCTACCTAATAAACTCCTCGATGCGGAGTAGTTTTGCTTTTGAAAAATTAGTTTGGTATATGCATGTTTTAGTCCAACTTTTAGCGACCGGCAAAACCACACTAGGCTACTCGAGCATTTTAATAGGGATTGGGGAAACAAACGGTGGGAACCAAATCAAAGCGACGCCGCTTCTTCTAGTGGTTTCCGCGCTTTAGGCGGAAACCAAACGGTCTGTTGTGAACGAACACCAGGCTCTCTCCCGGGAGAAAGCCTGGTAGGCGAGGTTAGTCAGTGAGTGAGTGTCAGACTAGCGGGTGTCTGACACTCTGGCTTGGGGCTACGCTACGTTTGGCTTTGTTGCTTGCTAACGCTGCCTGCTATGGTCAGTCTAAAAACAGACTGTAATGATGTATGGGACTAACAACAACAAGCTGATTTCTCCTGGACTTGTTCTCCATGTTACAACAACTATGCGCTCCGCACTGCACAGCTTAGCGACTAGCAAGACTGGCTTCGTTTTGTTTTTCTGTCTCTGTGAGGACTCTCAACTGCTTTGCTCTGCTGCGAGTGTCAATGTCGGCTCTTGTTACAGAGTAGGTGGGGGTGAGGGGTACGGTGATGGGACATTAGTGCGTGTTTACTTGCGGAGCGGGGTTTAGTGGAGATTGTCTTGTGCACGATGCACAGTGGCTGTCCAGCTGTAAGAAATTAATTAATTTGCAAACACAAAAAGACCGCGGTTCACATGAAGGCGTACGGTTCGGGTACCGTGCAGGGCGTACCGTACGGTTCGGTTTTATACCGTGAACCGTTGCACCCCTAGTAACTAGTCCGATATACATCACTGGCCAGACGGCCAAGACTTGGTGCGACCTCACCCTTTAGGGCGAGGCTGCTTGTCGCCCTGAGGCGTCTTACTAGTGATTATTATAATTGAGCAGCCATAATTGAGGCAGACACCCATGGAGTCACACGGGTGCTCCTACTGACACCACATTTTTCACACATATTGCTTAAATGTCTGCCTACATTATGCCATAATTTTGCGCTCCAGCCTCCAGCGCAGGAAGCCCTATGATTTATGTCACATTTGCGCAGTTTACACACCGCAGTCACAGCCGCATGTTCTTTCAAATCAGTGACAAAAAAAACATCGCTGGGCATTTGGACACGCAATGCCAACAAACATTGCATGTCAGTGGCCGCAGATGCACAACCGTACTTGCTCTGCGTCTCGCTGACTACGAAGTTGCTACCAACAACAAGTTGACTGGAAAAGCACTCAATTGTACTCCCCGTTGCTGTGTGTGTGTGTGTATGTGTATGTGTGTGTGTGTGTGTGTGTGTGTGTGTGTGTGTGTGTGTGTGTGCGTGTGCGTGTGCGTGTGCGTGTGCGTGTGTGTGTGCGCGCGTGTGTGTGTGCCTGCCTGCTTGCCAGGGACCACTTTTGCATAGTCCCAAATATCACCTAATACTCTTCAGTTACAAGTAGCCCACTACTTATATCAATAGTTGCACAAAAACACTTCACTAATGACATCTGCTTTTCAAAAGCCACCACTTCATTCACTCTGTGCACATCTCATTCAAACAAATAAACTTGTTCTGTCCTGGGTACAGCCCCACATACAACAATCTACAGCAGGGTTCCCCAATTAGTTTTCCCCAAATTATGTCTAGGGTACCAAGCCGAGGGCCACAACATCGCAGGGGGCGACGGTGGCGTTCCCGCTACTCCAGTGACAGTTCAGATATCGTCGTTGTCAGGTTAAAATGTTGTATGTCCAAAACCGTCCGTTTTGCATTTATCATTCTAAAAACGATTTAAACTAGTGAAAACAGCCGATCTACAAGCACACAACGCCTCGTGGTGTGAGGCGTTGTGTGCTTGTAGATCTGCTGTTTTCACTACTTTTGTGCGACGGCCTCGTATGATGAAGCAGGGCTTTACTTTGTGAAAGAACGTACACATTTTGAGATCAATTTTGATGCGCTCTACCAAGGGCTGATGTTTCATAAGTTTGGATATGAAGCAAGTTTCCATATACAGATCTAAAGAACAGCCTGTTTCAAAGATGACAATTGATTTACTTGTTTCGTGAATGAAAATAATATCTGGAGCATTTGGAATATTACAATTTTGAGGTCCACCCAACAATGATGATATACTAGTGTTGTTGCTGCTCTGACTTATACCACCATTATTTCTGGGGTTAGTGGGGGCCAGACAGTAGCCCCCCGCGGGCTGCAAATGGCCCGCGGGCCGCCCATTGGGGAACCCCGATCTACAGTATGTGCCCATTATTACAATTCACATTGTATGATTCTTATAAGAATAATGAAAAATCAAGTGTTTGTTGGGTTGATGGGGTATCTGCTGTTTCTGAGTGTAAAAATTGGGTTCCTGCCATAGACTGTAGAAAAATATGGACGATGCGAAGCCATTGGTTTCTATGCAGCGGAAAAATGTATCATTTATTTTAAAATAAATTGGACCACATTTCGACAAAACGAATATGATGGTGATTGAAAGGCAATTCTTAACTAGCGATAGGCCTAGGAACCATACAGTATTCATGAAAATGTTAATTAAGGTTAGAAAACGAAAGGGGAAAATGAATGGGATCCAATGGAGAACAATTCTTTTTGCGATCGGCCGGGGGGGAAAACAGCGCAACTAGCGGCCAATCATAGTAATTTTAAATAGGCAGAACTATGCCCCTGGTTCCTGCATGAGCACAATATGAGCTCCCCTTTTTTAAAACTGTCCGGTGGCAACAAGCTACTCCTGCCTAATGCAATGTGTGGATAATCTGGGCCAGAGCATTAGTTAATGTTTGAACCTCAAATCCCAGTCCCTGGGAGATGTGATTTCGTCTATCATGTTGAACCTGATTGTGAACCCACTTTAACCCGTTTAGTGATAGCTGAGTGGTTAGTGTCCATACCTAGGACTCCGGAGGTCCCAGAGGTCGCAGGTACGATTCCCCGCTCCAGCTATCACTGCTCCCCTCCCCTCGCGCTCCTTGTGGGCAGCACTGGGTTCATTCTTCATTCAGAACGGGTACACATTATTGTGTATCATTATTTTATGCTTTAACTATTGAAAAATAGCAGATATACAAGCTCACAGCGCGAGCTTGTAGATCTGCTATTTTTGAAAAAAACGTAAAATTTTGAATTTTGACCCGATTCTATAAGTGTCTTTTGCATCCTTCTAAGGTTTTTTGGAAAAACCTATGTTTCTATGTCAGCAATCTGGCTATAGCCATCGTCAAGGAAAAGGTCCTTTTCACTTAACTGGAGCTCAGTTAGTCTGTTCTTGAGAGACTACTATGTCAATGGTGCTCAAACCTTTTCATGTGAAGGACCCCCAAACTGATATTTATTTGGCCACGGACCCCCCATCTCAAAATATTTAGTTCCAGGGACCACCCAGAAGCAAAATTTGAGGTACAAACGTTCGCATTAACAATACATATATTCAAAGATTTGCACACATTTTCACGACTTTTTCAAAAATAGCAGATTACAAGCTTGCAGTGCGGTTAAAGCATTCAATAATTCTAGGCCTAAATGGGTAATAGGCAGTGCACACTTTGAAAACCCCCTACTCTAATAGCTCATCTCCCTTTGGTTGCAATGTCGCGGCTGTCCTAAAACCCCCAAGGCACAATGTGGACACTGTTTGGGAACCACTAGTACAGAGAGACCAACAGCATCCTGCTTGTGACCAGTGGTAGAAAGTAAAAGTATCAATATTGCAATGTAGAAATACTCTGTTACAAGTAAAAGTCTGGAATTCAAAATTTACTTGAGTAAAATACAAAAGTATTGGCATAAAAATGTACAAAAAGTACAAAAAGTATGTACAAAAGTAAAAGTATTCATTATGCAGAATGTCCCAATTCAAGTTTTCAAATGTATGGAGAATATTTTGAAAATAGCAGATCTACAAGCTCACAATGTGACGCATTGTGAGCTTGTAGATCTGCTATTTTCAAATGGTCAAAATGTCTTTGAATTAATGTAGTGGCGTAAAAGTACAATATTTGGATCTGAGATGTAGTGGAGTAGAAGTAAAAGTATTTGAAATTGGAAATACTCAAGTAAAGTACAAATACCTCAACATTTTACTCAAGTAAATATAATTAGTTACTTTACTCCACTACTTGTGACATTATGAAATCTATTCTCGCTCTTCTCTCACACACACACACACACACACACACACACACACACACACACACACACACGCACACACACACACACACACACACACACACACACACAATGCTGTTGGTATTGACGGATGGTACAGTCAGTTCATTTGACCCAGTTCATAGAAATAGGTCATTTTGTCCCGGGCCGCCGGCGTGGCGAGCCGGCCACCCTAGGCTGCCTGGCAGCGTGTCGCGGGTTCGAATCCCGTTCCCGACAACCGTCGCTGCGTGTCACTCCCCCATCTCTCTCTCCCCATTTCCTGTTTGTCTGATTGGGCCTCACTAATGCTCATGACATAATATAATGGTACCATTAATGTCCATCATTGATGGGGAATCCAAGATAATAGAAATGGCAGGCTTTCTATTCCTGGAAAGCCAGCATGCTATAATGGAAGCCCTTGGTCTCGCATTAATACAAATCTAATTTGATTACAAATCTGTTTGTCTATATCAGTGGTTCTCAACCTTTTCAGGCCGCGACCCCCAACATAATCATATTTGAACCGGGGACCCCCCCCCACCCTACGAGCACTAAGAGTTGAGGCATTACATTTTGTATAACACGGTTCTATGCGAGGCGCTGTGAGCATGTAGATCGGCTATTTTAAAAAGTTCTTAAATTGTCACTTTAGAAATGTGCATATTCCCTCTATACACTTAAACTTTAGGTTGGTTTGTTTACTGTTGAGTGAGAAAACAATGTTGCACATTAAGTTAATCATCTGGGAACCCCCTGAAATAATTTGGGGACCCCTTTGGGGGTCCCGACCCACAGGTTGAGAACCACTGGTCTATATCATCTATGTCCGGTGGAAACCTCATTATGTCCAAAACCGTTACGTTTCGGGATTCAAGAATATCAACTTTTGATGCTTTTGTGTGACTTCGTTGTAGCATGAACAAGTAGGGATGGTCCCTATCACTGATAAACACAAAGGTAACATTTTACTGTGCCAAATTAGGAGAAATATTCTCACTTCAAAATCACCTACAAAAAACTCAGCACAGTACGACCCGGGGTCAATTATGGTCATTATGTGTCCAACTGCTCTCCACATTAACATTCTGCTCATCATTTCCACCAGGCTCTCGCCTGCGCATTCCAGTGTTTCTGCCCACTTAGCTGCAGCATTTTAACATAACCTGTTTGAATATTTATGTCTCGTTTGTACCTTATTAAAATGAAAGCATGTAGAACAAACAGAATGCTCTGTAGTGTCTAAAATGACCATAGTGGGCAAATGAAAGGACATCATCTTAAAGCCAGCCATAGAAACAGGATGTCTGCTTATTAGAGTGCAGCGGTTCTTAAAGTATAGGGTCCGGGGACCCCCAGGAGCATCACAATCAAAAATTGTAGATACACAAGCTCACAGCGGGTCACTCTAAGCTTGTACAGAACATCTGCTACTTTTGAACATTATTTAAATAATCTTGAAAATATTGGCAATTGTAGATTCTTTTTTTTTTTTTTTTTTTTTACTTAACTCTTCAGTGGGTCCCTGGCACAAAACATTTCCAGATGGCGGTCCACAATTTTGTTGACTGTGACTAAGACTAAAGACTATGAATTTTGAGCTGTAATTGTTGAAGCTCTTCTTACTTGACTAGGCTAATTGCCTCAAAGTGTACAACAACCCTATTCTCTCGCTCTCTCTCAATTCAATGGGGCTTTTTTGGCATGAGAAAAATATGTTTAACATTGCCAAAGCAAAAGTGGAACAAAACAATCAAAACAAAACAATGTGAGCACAATTAAACTGGAAAAAAGAAATGTGTAAACAGTAGGGGTGTAACAATATAGTAACTGTATCGAAACATCGTTTTTAACTTAAAAAATCCAAGTATATCGAAATTAAAACAGCTAAAATCGAATCGTATTGTTTTATTTTGTATCGTATCGAATCGGCAATGCAAAGAATCGATTGTATCGATACTACCTACTTGTGCATTGTATTTAGCATTTTTAAGAAGAAAGGAGGGGTTTAACTACATTTTCTATCGATAAATGTGTGTAATCTCTGGGTTCATGTCAAGGTGCAGGTTTGTCAATATACAATGTCCATGTATTTGGCAGATAATCACTGTGTTTACTTATTTATATCCATAATAATACATGTTTCCCTTCAAAACATGCACTATCCACACCTTTCACACAGATTTAATTTCTTTGCTAAATAGTTAAATAATTAAATCAAATCGTATCGTCATGAATGAACCAATATCGTCCATGTATCGTATCGTCAACTATGTATCGTGATATGTATCGAATCGCAATTACAATGTATCGTTACACCCCTAGTAAACAGAGCTGTGTTGCAAAAAGGTAGTTGCTCTGTACAGTATTTCTATGTACCGAGGTAATTCTGTGTTATAAGTATGGGGATTCTAAAGGGGGGATGCAAAGGTAGCTCTTTTTCTCGGTTGAAGTAAGTTCCTTGTTTATTTCTAACCGGGTGAAAAGGGCTCGGGTTTTGCTTAATGGAATTGGTTAGTTCTGTACCAGTCTCTTCCCTGCTTGATCCCTATTCATCTCTCTCCCTCTCCCGCTCTCTCGCTCTCTCTAGTAAATAAAATCCTTGTGCAAACCTAGAACAGGTGCGTAGGAGTGAACAGCTGACGTATAGAACAGGAAAATATCCTGACCGGCACACTGTCTGCTCTTCACAGCAACATGTGTTGAAAAATAGCCCATGTGGTTGAGCGGAGTCCCCCAGGGCGCTCTCTATACGAGTGTATTTTCTGTTTTCTATTATCGTGGGCAAAGCTTTCGCTGAATATAGCGGATCGGCAAGCTCACAACGTGTAGCGGGCGGAAGCAGAAATCGATAGGTCACCACATTCTGCGCAACACTGCGTCCTCTAAAAAGCTCCGGTCTGATTGAGAACCTCCGAGACAGCCTTGAACAGGCCGTTCAGAGCATTCCTAGGCAGGGACGTGCAGAGAATGTTAGAGAGGCAGGGGCTGAAATTTCTAAAAGGGCCTTTTGGTGGAAATATAGAAAATAGCATACCTCCAAGCTTGGAGGTCGGCTATTTTCGGTGCTTGATACCACACTTAACTAAGCATATTTTCAAGTCAATACCGGAGATGTGACATACAGCATGGATTTCTACAGAGGGCAATTCTTTCAATTTAAGATGCTGCATTCAAGTTCAGGAGAATAGAGAATTTGGAGGCAATTCTCTTGAATGCTGCCTTGAGGTATGGCATGGAAAGAGGGCATTTGCATTTCTTTCACCATAGTAAAAACTGCATTCATGGTCTGGAGAGGGCACTTTTTTTTACAGACAGATAAAATGGCAGGGGCTCAAGCCCCCTTTGAGGTCTATGTGTGCAAGTGCCTGTTCCTAGGGCAGATCACTTCATTGCCATCTAGTCACTGGAGAAAGTGGGGAGAATGAGGTCCGTGTTAATCTCATGGGAAAGTGGAGATATTTTTCTACATAAATGCAAATGTTCTGCCACTATTCTGTCAAAGAGTCGTTCAGCCTTCTTTCCCCTTCCTCGGTTGTACAATGGTGTCTTGTTAAGACTCTACTCCAGCCTCAGAGCACTTCATGGAGGAACACTACACAATGGATATTTATTATGTTGGACTGTCTTTCTTTCATAAATCATAATGTCACTTCTCAGCCAGGGCTAACCTTCTTTGGACATATTTCTCAATGTACGGTATGTCAATAAGTCGCTATATGCAAATGCATTGTTATTTCTTTGCTTTGTGTATAGGCATAAACAATTTAAAATCTGAGTGTGAACATGCAGCAAAGTACAGTCAACTGGTCAGCAGGGGAGCCAAAAAACAAATAAGAAATGATTTGAATAAATCATTTGCCATATATGCTTCTCTGCCTTTTCTATACAGTACAGTATGTAAACACATTAAGGAATTAATGAGACCAGTGAAAGAGTGGAGAGAGATCGGCCCACTGGTTTGTCTCTCACACTCAACAACGGAAATAAATATTAGATTTGTTGTTGCTTTAGTACAAGGGTCTTCAACAGTGGGTCCGGGACAGAGTTACTACAGGGGGTCCTCCAAATCCTTGTGTGATAGAAACCTTTTTTTCTCCTTTATTATATTAACCACTTGAACCCTAATGTCCATATTCTGAGAACTTTAGCCAAAAATAGCAGATCTACAAGCTCGTAGATGTGAGCTTGTAGATCGGCTATTACTGGCAAAGAGGTTTGGTGTAGACGGAAAAAGAGTAGACTAAGTACAGAGTGAAAGGTCAAGTTTATTAATCATTGGCGGTTCAAGTGGTTAAATATCTGAAAACACAAATTGACATGAATCCAAAATACACTGATGATTGTGCTGTCAAACGATGAAACTATATGGAATCTAAGAAAATGTTGTGGGGGTCCCTGCTTCATCTCTCTCTCAGCTAAGGGGTCCTTGGCCTGAAAATGTTGAAGACCCCTGCTTTAGTAAAAGAGAAATGCATCCTATTTCATAATGAAACCCCCTCTCCTGAAAATGAGTTGCTGGTCAGTGAGGGTCAGAGATGATGAATTCACTGGTTATTTTCAGAGGGACGGCTATTTCTGTGAGAAGCCCTGACTATAGTCCAGGGGTCTCCAACAGGGGGTCCGGGGACCCCTAGGGGAGTCCTCGCTTCTCAACATGATTACAGGAGGGTTGCCAAATCTTTGTGCGATGTAGAACTTCTTTTCTTTCTTTTTTTTACATTAACCACTAGAACCCTAGCATCCCTATTCTGGTAGGAACAGTTGCTCAATATAGCCGATCTACAAGCTCACAATATGTCTCAGCACGATGCATTATGAGCTTGTAGATCAGCTTGTGGTTGGACCGACCGGCGTGAAACCTTTCACGCACAGTCACAAACTCCAAATCAGATTCATTGTGGCTCTATAACAGCCCACCCTATAACAGCCCACCCTATAACAGCCCACCCTATAACAGCCCACCTCATACATTTTGACCTACTAGCCCTTACCCGTTCAAAGATATGAGCTCCAAAATGATGTGCAGTGTGTGGGTTATGGGATGTGCACTGTGCACACAGTATATGAGGGATGGAAAGTAACTTTAACTGGTGCTTGCATGATAATATGTAGGAGCATCAATGTAAGAAATACCCGTTTCGTTTAATACCCCCCCCCCCACCCACCCACCCGCCTGCGCACACACCCGTCTGTCTGCCTGCACACACACACACACACACACACACACACACACACACACACACACACACACACACACACACACACACACACACACACACACACAGAGAGAGAGCTGGTTAAACATGTTGCCTCATGCTAGATGCAGAATAGATGTGCCTCATGCTAGATGCAGAATAGATAGTATTCTGGTGATGCGATTTCAGATCAATTGCTCCAGCCACTGAGGAGAAATGCTGTTTCAGACAGACAGACAGACAGACAGACAGACAGACACTCACTCACTCACTCACTCACTCACTCACTCAGACATTCGCAAAATTATAGTATAGATATCTTGAAGCCTACAGTAGGTTATGCATTTAGCATGTATAATAAAGCATGTAATAATGCTACTCCACATAGACCCTGGACATTAAGTGCCAGACCAGATTTAACGCCATTTCCTGTTTTCTGCAAAACACACGTTGCTAAAAAACTCAAATTGTGTCCAAAACTGACTAAAATTGGTTATCACCGGATTCCTGTGATCAAGATGTATCAGTCCGATCAATCCAGATATAAGTGAACAAATCTTACCAAGAATAAAACAAAGAATGAAGAAACACGCACGATTTTGTACTCTCATCACAACTTTCTTGTAGCCGAAAAATGTACATTAATATGATCATACAAAAGTTATGCTTTCTACTCATAGCGTTAAGTGACACACTTTATAGAGATTGTAGCAGGTTATGAAAATAATACTCCCCCACACACACACACTCACACCCACCCACCCTTCGAGCCCTGTCCTTTTTGCCCTGTCTGGCCCGTGACCTAAAATGAGTCTGACACCCTGCTTTAGACACATCCTGGGTAAGGTGTGAAGAGTTCCTCACACGTCCTCCCTGATTTTATTAACAAAATAGATGGGATTAGGCTGCAGATTTGGCCTGAAGGACAGAGACCTTGGTCCATGCTCCATGTCCCCCGCTGTGTGCTGCCGCTAACCCGTTTAGAACAGATCTCCATGTCGACCTTTTCAGACAATTCATGTAAATGGAAAACGTTCCCCCCTCCGGCCTTAGTAGTGCTGCTGGTCAGGCCCGGCCGGCGCTAGAGAGCAAATACATAGAAGGACATTTGATTTTCATCAGAGGGCACTTTTTTTTTTTTTTTTTTTTTAAAGATTTGTTTTTTGGGCTTTTTATGCCTTTATTTGATAGGACAGTTAGGAAATGGGGAGAGAGATGGGGAATGACATGTGGCAAAGGTCATCCGGATAGGGAATCGAACCGGCGACGCCAGCAGGCATCATAGCCTAGTATGTGGTATGCGCCTTGACCACTAGGCCAACGGGCACCCCTTCACGGAAGAATTTCAAACTGCACCACATGTGAAGGAGGTTTCATGAATGAAAAGTTCTTTATAAATACTAGTCCTGCCCGTTCGAACTTTTGTGCTCCGAATTATGTGCAGTTTGATGGTTGTGGAGGGAAGGTAGAGCTGTGTGTCGTCGGCGTAACAGTGGAAACGGAGGCCGTACGTGTCCGCGGAGATTCTGTCCGAGCGGGACAGTGTATGAATAGGAGAGGGCCAAGTACTGAGCCTTGGGCGACACCATACGTGGCAGGAGGTATGAATGATTGGCAGTCATTAATGGAGATGAAATGATGTCTGTCAGTGGAATTAGTACGCAATTATACACCGTGAACAAGCTTGCATGGTGTGTGTGTGTGTGTGAGTCGCCACCCCGCTGACTTGAGATACACGGAGCCTCTCCCGAGGCCATTCTGACATCCTGTCACGGGCACACGTTGTCACTTATTGAGCCAAGCCGGGCTGCAAGACAACACGCTTGTTCTGAAGGACGCTAAAACAGAAAACATGTTGCTGGACATGGACAGACAGTACAATAATGGACACACCAGGGACAGCAGCCTCTGTCATTCTAGATGCATCAGTTGGGTTCAACGGTTCGGCACCACAGCCGATTGGACAGCGACAAGCCGCGATGCACACGGTGACTCTACTTTTAGACCAGGGGTCTTCAGCGTTTTTCAGCCCAAGGACCCCTTATCTGAGAGAGAGATGAAGCAGGGACACCCCACTACATATTGTATAAAGATCACACCCAGTGTGAAGTGAGTGGTGCCTTTTGAGATTGGTGTACACGCGTGCCAGAACGTCCCGCGAGGACATACTGTACACACAAAGCCAGATGTAGGAGTGGTTAGCACTGGTCAAAAAAATTGTTTAGCAGATTAAACTTTTTCATAGATTTCATAGATGCTTCATACTTGTTTGACAGCACTGTCATCAGTTTTCCATATTCATATTAATTTAACCATGTAAACCATCAATACTTAGTGAACTTGACCTTTCACTCTGTTCTTAGTCTGCTCTTTTTTTCCCTCTACACCCAACCTCTTTGCCCAAAATAGCTGATCTAGAAGCTCACAAGGCTCACAACGTCCCAGGGGTCCGTGACCCCCTGTTGAAGACCCCTGGCATAGAGTACAGACTGTCTCTCAGTCATCACAGAGGCTGTAGGCTGTGTTGGCACTCAAGTCATTATTAACGGCCATTATCAAGTCATCATCAGCGACAGCTAGCTAAGCCTGAAATATAGTCCACACACATACACATTTGAGATCAAGTTTAAGCAAAGCCAATTTATTGAAATGCTTGGTCTGAAAAGAGAATGACCGGTTGAGAGGCAGTGATATTTGTAGCAAAGGAGCCCTTCGCCAGGTTGGCTATTTGCAAATTGAACAAATCTGATTGGCTAGTAGAGGTTGCTTAGAATTGTGAATGGAATGCCTAGTGGTTAAAGCACACACAACATACAGTATATGTCTATATCGTCACTGTTGGGCAGAAACCTTGTATCTTTAAGTTTCAAATGTATGTTTTTCCGTAAAGTAAAGCCCTGCTTCATCACACAAGACTATTACACAAAACTAGTAAAAATAGCAGATCTACAAGCACACAACGCCTCACGGTGCGAGGCGTTGTGTGCTTGTTTTCACTAGTTTAGATCATTTTTAAAACGATAAATACAAAACGATCGGTTTTGGACATACAAGGTTTCCACCCGACAATGACGATCTGCCTTTGCTGCGTCTCTCTCTCCCTGTTTCCAGTTAATCTTTACCATACTATAAAAAAGGCAGAAAAGTGCCAAAAATACCTTTACAAAAAAGGGAAAAAAAGAAAGAATTGTGAATGAAAGGTTTTCATAGCGTGGGAATGAGGAATTGACGTGGTTAAAAACCCCAGAAAACAAATTAAACTTGCAAACAAAAGCTAGCGTGAACATGTTCATCTATTTGGACAGTGGATTTCAGATTCAGACACTCGGTAGGGTTAGTTACTTTAGCAGTAAACGACACTCCCATTATTGTGTCACTTGGCCCACATATCTTGGTGTGGTGAACATATTTAATAATGCAGAGGTGCTGCTAGTAATAAGCACACATACTGTACTCGTAGACTTGCATTTGAAACTACAGCCTGCTATGTATCATGAAACACGGAGCAGAAGGGGACACAGATGCAAGCGGACAGCTTCATGGTGTTGTTGGCCGTGCTGCTATAGAAGCCCCCCCTCACTGCAATGCACATCATGCCTGCATGCAGGCACGTGCACACATAGACATCAAAGGGGCTTGAGCCCCTGCCCTTTTACCCGTCTGTAAAAAAGTGCCCTCTCCAGGAGCATGAATGCAGTTTTTACCATGGTGAAAGAAATGCAAATGCTCTCTTTCCATGCCATACCTAAAGGCAGCATTCAAGAGAATTGCCTTGTCCAAACTCTCCTGAACTTGAATGCAGCATCTTATGTTGAAAGAATTGCCCTGACTGTGTAGAAATCCATGCTGTACACCCATATCTCCAGTATTGCCTTTTTTATGCTTAGTTTAGTGTGGTATCAACTTATCAAGTCTTGAAAATAGCCGACCGTGACGCGTTGTGAGCTTGCCCTATTATAGGAAGATTGAAAAGTGGTGAAGTCGTCCTTTAAGTAAAAGTAGCAATACTGCAATGTAGAAATACTCTGTTCTTGAGTACGGGTACAACAGACAGTATTGGTATCAAAAAGTACCAAAAGTAGAAATCATCAAGCAGAATGTCCCATTTCCCAAAAGTATTGAAAATTATAAATACTGAAGAAAGTAAACATAACTCAAAAATTGAACTTAAGTACAATACTTACCACTGCCTGCATGCGTGGTCTTACCATTCTCAGGTGATACTGTACATTCTCAGAACGCAGCGACGCATGAAATCAATCTTAGAAGAACCCACGCATACTGTAAGGGCACCTTGTGTTTTATAACACCCACTGCAGCTTCATGGGCTGAGAGAGGGTAAAAGATCACTTTCTGTAGCTACTGCTGTAATCAAGTACAACTATCAGAAGATGTAACCCAGGTAAAGCAATGCGTCACTCTGCACGTTTAACTAAAGTTTTCCATGTGTACAAAGTCATTGCTGATACAGACATAACGGTTTTAAAATCATCCTATCCTTGTTGATATAACGCCATTTACTGTGGGTAAATTATATAACACTATGTAGTAGTATAATAATATACTAGTAAGACGCCTCAGGGCGACAAGCGAGGTCGCGCCACAGTGATGTGGACATCAGGTTTGTGGACACATCAGGGATCTCCATATATATATATATATATATATATATATATATATATATATATATATATATATATATTTTATTGAAGAATATGCAATTTACAAAATATTCAGGTATTCAAACAGCACAGGTAATAGACAATAAAAACATGACATACAGGAAGGAAAAAGACAAAAAACAACAGTACAACCATATTATCTGATAACATTAAACAGAGAAATCGGGAAAATGAAAATTATACAAAGTTAAGAGTTTTAATTTTTTTTTGTTATTTACTATATCTAGTGATTTGACTAGCAGATTGAATTCCAATTTGAAGTGGGTGAAAATAGGTGGGGATTTGGCGAATTTTTGCTTGTGAATAATTTTTTTGGCATAAAGAGTAATGAAATTAAAAATAAACTCAAGTTTGTCATTGTCTGGGTTGCTGTAGTAGCAAAGGGATCTCCATATATGGCATAAAAGGGATTGTTCCCCTGACATCACAGGGATCTCCATATCTCCATATATGGGCATAAAAGGGATTTGTTCAACCTGGCATCACAGGGATCTCTCTAACAGGGCATCATTAATATTGATGACATCAGGGAACTCCATATATGGGCATAAAAGGTATTCTGTTAGTGTGACAGTGAAGCCAGAGCGTGATGTCAGAGCGGCAAATCCATAGACTGTAAAAATCTTTACACGTCTACACGGACGCGAACAAGCTGTGACGTTTCTCACAGTAAACTGCGACCTTCGGTCGCATTAAATAGCAGCCAGTTAAGCCCTTTGCACACAGGACAGTTGCGTTTCTTCCGTTTGCTGTATGAATAAAACGCATTGGATTTGGTGTGCAATGCTGTGCGGAATCTGCGCTGCGGTTCCCAAAAGGAGTCATAAAAGGAGTGATGAGTTTTTTACCGCATGCGACAAGACGCATGAATCGAACTGGTTTCGATTGAGAAAAAAACGCACGGCCGCAGCCACTCGTCGCACGGCTAATTCGGATCCGGTGTGCATGAGGTCATAGAGAATAATTGTTTTCTTTTAAAAAAATGAAATTGTCCGTTTTATCCGTGCGGATAAACGCGCCTGTGTGCAAAGGGCATTATTGACTGCCAGCCACAGACACTGACTAGACACATACCTGATGGTCAAGATTCAATTAATGCCTCAAGCAAGCAGGCCAGCTCTATCAGCTCAATGGTAAACATGTCAACACTTGCGCAGTAAACAAATGGGGTAGAAGAGGAAAGTTACATAGTTCTCTGTTAAATATCAGTACATTGCTGTATTAACATTTCAACATTCTAAAAAGAAAACATCAAAAAGAGTGAAAATATTAGATTGGCTGTTCATACTATATAAACGAAGAAGACCAACGAGGTCGAAGCGTGTACGTTGCTCCTGTTAAGTGAGGTAAATAAAATCATGTGAAAAGGAGATTCCTTGAGTGCTGGCAACTTCTTCTTTAAGTCTTATGTTATTTTGAGCCGTGCACCAAAAAGACTTTATATAATTTGGAGTGTTGCGGGCTTTCTGCTCTGTTGCAGATATCTTTCTCTACTATATAAACTGCCTTGAAAAAAAGGGGGGATTTACTAACAAAGACTCGGGCATGAGAGTATATTCGTCTGGTTTTGTTCCTACCTCACTGATAGAAGGACTATTTCTGTTATTATTCTCTGGCCTCCTTTTCCACTGTTGTTCTGTTCCCCAGGGATCCATTTTGGGACCCTTGCTGTTTTCAATTTTACAATGCAATATTAATTTTCCATTGTTATGCAGATCACGCTCGCACTATGTCCCACTTAAACCGGATGATGCAGACAGCTTGTCCCATATTTTGTCGCGTCTTTCATATTACTAAGTGCTGGGATGTCACAGAACTTCCTCCAGCAAAAAAAACAAAACAACGTCTAAATCAGAGATCCACTTAAGATTTTATTTTTTATTTTATTTTTCTATAATTGGCAGACCTTGAAAAGCTCTGCATCTACGCTTTTATTTAATCACCATTAGAATTCAGTATAACTCCCTGTACTCAAGGGCTCAGTAAAAAAAAGGGTTGGAAAAAGCTATCTCTTGTCTCCAACTGATGCAAAATTCAACAGCTAGACTTTTAACCACTTAAATGCTATACTTAGTTGACCGGGGTCCCTCTGGATGCTATGTTTAAGGTCAGCCTCTTTTTCCCCCCCTCCTGGCAACACATTTCTTAGCAGAAAATAGACCATATAGAAATGGCTCGCTACTTTTTTCTCTTAATACCACCAAATCTCTTATTAATATATATAGAACAGAGGTCTTCTATTCATTCAGCTATAGGGTATATCCTATAGCTGAGTGGGAGATGAAGCAGGGACCCCCACTAATACATAATTGTATACAAGTGTGGAAGATTGAACGTTTTCATAGATAGCTTTCATTGACAGCACTATCATCAGTACTGTATATCGTCGTTGTCGGGTGAAAACCTTGTATGTCCAAAACCGTTTGTTTTGTATTCATCATTTGAAAAATGATTTAAACTAGTGAAAACAGCCGATCTACGAGCACACAACGCCTCGCACCGCGAGGCGTTGTGTGCTTGTAGATCTTTTGTGCGACAGCCTTCTATGATGAAGCAGGGCTTTGCTTTGCGAAAAAAATTACACATTTGAAACTTGGAGATACGAGGTTTCTGCCCGACAGTGACGATAATGTTGAATTCATGTTAATGTGCGTTCTCAGACATTAACCACTTGAACCCTCAATACTTTTACTGTACCCTGTTCTTGGTCTGCAATTCTTCTCCTCTACACCAAACCTCTTTGCCAAAAATAGCCGATCTAGAAGCTCACAATTCTGTGAGCTTGTAGATCTGTTATTCTTGGCTAAAGTTATCCTCAGAATAGAGATGCTAGGGTTCAAATGGTTAAAAAAAATAATCAGAAAAATATTTGGCGCCCCCCCCTGTAGTAACTCTGAGGACCAGGCCTGGAATTTTGTCATTTTAGGGGCCTTTGGCATTGTCCATTTTTTGAGGGCACAAAGGCCAGGGCAGGAAGGCCATCAAATAAAACAAGATTGTAGTCAATTGAAACAATGTGTTGAATTTAAGGGTTAGGGATGATAACCTAATCTGCAGTGAAACAGATACATGATGGTATTTACAATCTGATCCTTGCTCAGCCCAGCCCCAATCAAAGTCTCTGGCTTGGTTTAAAGATGGGGACTCGAGTCGTGAGAGTTAAGATTTCAGAATTTCAACAAAAGAGACCGGTGTCTACATGACAAGAACGAGACACTGATGTCTACTGTCTACATATTGACAAGAAAGAGACAGAGGAGAAAGTGGTACAGTCAGCTGTATGGGGCATTAAGTCCACTGTGGCCTCAAGTCATGCCATTGGTTTGAGGGGCACAAGGCCAAACTGAGGGGCAACGGCGGCCATGGCCTTCATGGCCTCCATGAAATTCCTGCCCTGCTAAGGACCCCTGTCGAAGACCCCTGATCTAGGAGTTTGAGCTTGTACGTTGTCTATTTTTGCCAAATGTTTGCCCCCAGAATAGGGACGCTAGGATTCGGGGCATATTACACTCATCTAAGCTTCTTACACTGTTGGCCTGTGGGTGTCAGAATCCAACAAGTTGTAGATTAAGACTTGACGGATGACTTTTAAGCCTGCATTATGCCTGCATTATGCTTCCTCTGTGCGCCGTTGCAGAGAGATGAAAACAGCCAGGGCCGTCACACCAAATTCTGGGCCCCCCCTGATGGGTACAAGGATTCACTGCGGGCCCCCCATGAATGTTAACTATTAGAAAAACAGCAGATATACAAGCGAGCTTTTAGATCTGCTATTTTTGAAAAATGTGTGCAAGAAACCTATGTTTCCATGTCAGTGGTGCTCAAACTTTTTCATGTCAAGGACCGCCAAGATGATATGTACTTGGCCACGGACCCCCATCTCAAAATATTTAGTTCCAGCCAGGGACCCCCCAGAAGCAAAATTTGAGTTACAAATGTTCCCTTAAAAAATACACATTCAAAGATTTGCACACATTTTCACAACTTTTCAAAAATAGCAGATATACAACCTGCGAGCTTGTAGATCTGCTATTTTTCAATAGCTAAAGTGACAAGGGCCCCTCCGCCTTGGGCCCTAGTAACTCAGTCCCACTCCCCCCCCCCTTGTGACGCCCCAGAAAACAGCAGATCTCCAGTATGCGTCACGATGCAGCCCAGCGACTTGTGACACACTGACATGTGCATCAGTGCTACTGTGGGAAGGTTAACGGCACAGTGCAACCGATGCAGAGGAGGGATTGTGCTTGTGTGTGCGCGTGTGGGTGGGTGTGTGTGTGTGTGTGCGTGTGCGCATGCGCGCGTGTGTGTGTGCGTGTTACTATACTTGTGAGGTCAAAATGTCCACACAGTATACTGCCCTACAGCCAAAGTGCAGTAACTATGAAAAAATTATAATAATTGTGTTTCAACTTGTCGGTCTAATGAGATATCGGCACATAGAAGTGATTGATTGATTGATTGATTGATTGATTGATTGATTGATTGAACTGTTAAGCAGTTTACTAACATACCAAGTTTAGCTGCACTTGAACAACCATTCCAGGCCGCCATATCCAGCCCAAGAAACCATAGAAACCCGGGGGAAAAGCGGACCCGATCCCATCTTTGCCATACCCTAGCTTTTGCTGAACTGATGCCACTGGAAAGCACTATGTCTTGTTTACATTGGGGTCCTTCCTTTGTACTATTACACCAGTGTTGTTTTTGACAGCAAATTTTGATTTAGTTTTAGTCATAATCTTTTGAATAAAATGTCATTTAGTTTTAGTTATAATTTAGTCACCCGAAAAGATTTCGTTTTAGTCTAATTTGGTTTTAGGCGACTAGATCTACAGTTGATTTAGTCAACTGAAATGTATTTTTGGCAGGCCTTGATGGCATCGTAATGACTGATTTTACACTTGGTTGCGTGAAAATAGCCGATCTACATTACTATATCAGCTATTTTCAGCACGCAACACCTGAGAGCAACCAAACATAAAATGACTCTCTTCTCCACTAGTCCCTCCCTAAGGTTTTAGTCCAGTTTTTATTTTGTTGACGAAATTGTCAATATATTTAGTCTTAGTTTTAGTCATCACAGCTTAGTTTTTATTTAGTTTTCGTCAGTGAAAAGTCGACAAAAAATTTTCGTCATAGTTTTAGTCGATGAAATCAACACTGTGTTACACTACAGTAATTGTATATCTGTTCTTGAGGTACCGTAACTGTTTATCCCCCAAAATCACAAAGGCTAACTGGACCTTTGGGATACACAAATAAGCTGTTGTGTCCAAAAACATAGATACTGCACTTTGGTGTAGGGCAGTGTAGTAGAATTTGAGAAATAGACGTTTTTTTCTGGTCCTCACAAAAGGAATCATTTTTGATTTGGGGAGTTAGGCTTAATTATAATTAGTTAAAGATTCGAGGTTAGGTTTAAAGGGTTGGGAGCAGATCTACAAGCTAGAAACGCAGCGCGACACGCTGCGTGGTGAGATGAATGGCATCTGCTATTTTCGGTTGTGGTTTCAGTTAAAATGGCAACCAAAAAAAAGTGATTCTGAAATGCTGTATGATGTCCTCGCAAACAAACACAAACAAGCCTGTGTGTGTGTGTGTGTGTGTGTGTGTGTGTGTGTGTGTGTGTGTGTGTGTGTGTGTGTGTGTGTGTGTGTGTGTGTGTGTGTGTGTGCGTGCGTGGAACAGTTTGCCTGTCTTTGCATTTCCTTCATGCCCCCCCCCCCCCCCCCCCTCTGCTCCCATGGTCCTGTCATGCCTGGCTGCCCTGTTCTCCCGCTTGCTTTGTGTGTGCGTGTGCATGCCCAGCTTGCAAATGAGTGTGTGTGTGTGTGTGTGTGTGTGTGTGTGTGTGTGTGTGTGTGTGTGTGTGTGTGTGTGTGTGTGTGTGTGTGCGGTGAAACGATGCCGCCAGGGAAAACGTTGCCACTGTAACGTTCCTGAACCGATACAACATAAATAAATAAAAAAGGTTTGCATATCAACGTCTCCAGATGCAGACCTTGTCAACTCAATGCTCAGATTTCCCAGTCCAGTCAAGTACTGTGTGCATCAATGTCAAAGTAGATTACAACTGATAACCCGCAGCCCGTCCCGCAAGGGCTAAAAGGCAAAATAAAATGTCACGACTGAACAATTTTGTCAGGCCATGTCCTAATCTGCGATTTGTGAAACGGCGTGAAAGGAGCAGAGAGGTACACAGCAAAAAGGAGAAAAAAAAATTAAGGCTAAAACACAAACTAGAAGCAGGGACAGGTCTCCGCCAGGTCAGGTAGGTTATTGCTGCCTCCTGATGGCGCTATCATAGGCCAATGTGAAAAGGGTGCCATGTGTTTTTGGGCCTTTTTTTTATCTGTATCTTACCTTCCACTTGAATGAAGAAAGATATTTTTTTATCTGGAGAAAGATATTTTTGTATCTGTTAACTGGCCCCCTTAAAGTATTCTTCTTCTTTCGTGTATCATCGTCCTTGATGATTGGTTGACAACATTGTATTCAATCAAAAAAGAAAACCAGACAGACAGACCCAAACCAAAAATGTAACCTACCCACTTGGCATAGATAACTAGTAGGGGCGACTTGCTTTTGGGCCAGTTAGGGCCTGGGATTGATGACATCAGAAATCTCCATATATGGGCATAAAGGGATTTTGCTTCTGGGAATGCCCATATGGACTTTTTATTTTATTTTATCCTTTATTAATAATAATATGTATCCATATACATACAATATATTTTATTCCCATACGTGTACGATCCCTATCTGAACCAGCCACACAGATATGGGCCATGTCTTGGCCATCTGGCCAGTTATATATATATCGATGACATCAGGGATCTTCATTATGGGCATAAAAGGCATTCTGGGGGATACCCATATGGACTTTTACCTGTGATATCACAATGACAAGGGAACAAGCCATAGACTGTAAAAATGTGTACTGACTGACGTAAAAATGTGTACTGACTGACTGACTGACTGACTGACTGACTGACTGACTGGACAAGCTGCGACATTTCTCATTGTAAACTGTAAACTGTAAACTTCGGTCGCGAATATAAACGTTTTTAACGTAATAAAAATGTCCTTGTTTGTGTCTCCTCAGAGGAAGCGTCCCCCACGTCCCCCGCCTCGCCTCCGGGGGTGACAGAAGGAGACAGGGAGGACGCCGGCGGTCCCCGAGGCAGAGGCTCCGCGGTGGGGGCCGCCGCCGGGGGTCTCCTGGAGTCGGTGCTGGCTCACAAGGACCACCTGCTCTCCCACCAGCCCAGGGAGATGCTGCCCTCCGCTCTGCCCCCCAACCTCTTCCCTCTCCTGGGCCGAGGGCTGAGCGTGGGCCCCCTTCCCGGGGGCCACTCGCTGGAGCATCAGAGTGAGGGGCTGCTGCGGAGGATAAAGCCCCCTCCGTCTGCCCCCGTCCCGGGCCAAGCTGGCGACGACGCGGCCCCCCTGCCTACCAACAAGCAGTCCCAGGTAGGGTTGGATGGAATGTAGTCCTTTACATACATATAGGCAGTTCCCTGTTGAAGACCCCTGCTTTAGGGGTACGGTAACGTGGCCCTTTGTTGTTGTGCTAATGTTTGAGGGCACAAAATGCCAAATGCCAGGGCAGGAAGGTCATCAGATTAAACGATATTGAGGAAACTAGACCGTAACGACCTGTTGGGTAACGACTAGTCTCGCGTAGCCAGACAACGGTTTCACAATCTCCGAATGCTATATTCATGGGTTCAATTTGAAGTCCTACAGTGGCCATGTTGAGGACCAACGCAGGTGTTTCACTTGTCTGATTGGCATAGAATTAATGTTCTACATCAATCAGAACACCTGTGTTGGTCCTCAGTATGGCCGCTGTAGGACTACAAATTGAACCCATGAATACAGTCTGGAACTACGCCTTCCGAAATCCGAGTACCGGAAGCTGGCATTTCCGTTCACGAAAATATATTTTAAAATAATATTTACATTTTATTTTATTTCCATTTCTGCTAAGCAGCAAGCTATATGCTTAGATTCTTTTTATTTCCAGTATTAGGATAATTTTGCGAGACTGTCGAAACGGAGGTGGTGAGGAGGCTTCACATCCGCTTTATAATTTACTCATGATCAGAGCTTCCGTGCTCCAGACTGTGTGACGGAAGCATTTGAAAATTGTGAGAGTCTGACCTTAGGCTGGAGTTGCCGTCAATTGGCTCATTTGGGCCACGGCCAGAGCCTTTTGTACTGTGGGCGTATCAGTCACATCGGTGGTTCTGGACGACTGCCCAACTGCCTATCCCACCGACTCCACGCCGGGCACTGCATTCCCTCAGGTCTTTTGAGACGCGTGAGCCGAATTTGAAGTCGTCGGTTGTGAGCCTGTAGATGAGCTAGTTCTGCCTTTTTTGGAAATCTTTCAAGTCAAAGGGAAAGTGGTTAAGTTTGTGCGTGCGTGCGTGTGTGTTAAATATCGAACCAATGAAAAGTAATAACAAGAACTTGCGACTAAATCAGGGGTCTTCAACGTTTTCAGGCCAAGGACCCCTTAGTTGAGAGAGAGATGAAGCAGGGGCCCCCGCACAACCTTTTCAGAGATTCCATATAGTTTCATCGTTTGACAGCACAATCATCAGTGTATTTTGGATTCATGTCAATTTGTGTTTTCAGATATTTAACCACTTGAAATGTCAATACATAATAAACTTGACCTTTCGCTCTGTACTTAGTCTGCTCTTTTTCCCCTCTACACCAAACCTCTTTGCCAAAAATAGCCGATCTACAAGCTTTTGTGAGCTTGTAGATCGTCTATTTTTGGCCAAGGTTCAAGTGGTTAAAGGAGACAAAGATTTGGAGGACCCCCTGTAGTTACTCTGAGGACCCCCTAGGGGTCCCGGACCCCCTGTTGAAGACCCTTGGACTAAATAATAACTACATTGGATGCAGTTTTTTCTCCCCATTTCCCGAGAAGTAACAGTTACGGCACATACAAGGTTCCCCCCCCCCCCCCCCCCCCCCCCCCCCCCGACAGCGACGATATGAGGTTTAAAGTGGTTAAGAAACTAACCCTCACCCCCCTCCCCTCCCCTCCTCTGTTTCTTTGTTACAAATGGAACCAAATGAACCCGCCAGGCCTCCTCTGGCTCTGGGCCTCCGTCCAGCAGCACAGTAGTGCATTCTGAGCACGTGGACCACGAAGTCTCCACGACGGCCAAGTCCCTGCTGGACACCATGGACTTGTGGACAGCAACGCCAGCAGCACGTAAGAAACAGACAGCACTTTGTCTGTCCTCATAGAGAGAGACTCCTCATGGAAAAGACACAATAACACGCTGTTCCTGGCGCTGTGGTGGAAAGTAACTAATGTACTCACTCCTGTACTAGCTATTTTCTTTTACTTATTGGAGTAAATCCAATTTTGATGTATTTATTTTTACTTCTGCTCCACTACAGTACATCTCAGAAGCAAATATTCAACTTATTTTATTTTTTTTACTCCATAAGTTACTTTGTAGACTTAAAATAAACATTATTGTAGATCGGCTATTTTCGGCATAAACTTTAGTTTAGACCATCGGCATAGAAGACGACGTACAACAGCATTGCGTACCACCAAAATACATTTTAGTCGACAAAATAGAGTAGGCTATAGATTTAGTCGACTAAAATATTATGATATTTTTGCAATTAAAATTATATTAAAACATTTCAGGTGACCAAAATATGACTAAAACTAAATGGATTTTATTCCAAAGACTACTGTATAACTGAAACTAAATCAAACTTTGATGTCAAAATTAACACCGGAAGGGCTGTCGCCTCACAGCTAGAAAGTGCTGGGTTTGATTCCCGCTGGGGACGCTGTGGGTGCTGGGGGCGTGTTCTCTCCTCCGCATCATCAGTGCCCATATACCCAAAGAGGGGTTGGCAAAAGGGCCTTACTGTCTGGAGTTTGCATGTTCTCCCCGTGTCCCCTATGGTAGGTACCCTCACAAAAAACATGCAGTAATCCCGGTCTCTATAATGCCCTCCCCCTGGCCAGCCCAGGCGCCTGATGGAGGGGAAAGGAACTGCTTGGAATAACGTGTTCCTTCCACCCGGGGAAACTCCCCCTGTCAGGTGAAAAGAAGCAGCTTGGACTACTCATGCTTAGGAAGCATGAGATTCGTTGCTCCGTTGCTCTCCCCAGGTTGGCAGGGGGAGAGCAGCGCCCAGGATTACATTAGATAATTGGGCACTGGGTGAAAAATGGGTGACAAAATCGTGAGATCAAATTTTAATGAGTAAAATTATCACTGGTGCAAAGAAGAATTGAATTGAGAAACTGCTCTCTCTCCTCAGCGGTGTCAGAGTGCATGGTGAACTTCTCGGACCCAGAAGGATACATAGACTCCTCTGATGACCCGCCGCTTCCAGATGGAACCTTCTTACACTGCACCTACACAGTGACCGTCTACACAGGCTACGGAGTGGAGCTGCAGGTATAACAGACATGACTCCACATTATTTTATGCTTTAACTACTGAAAAATAGCAGATATACAAGCTCACAGCGCGGCACCGAGTGCCGCGCTGCAAGCTTGTAGATCTGCTATTTTTGAAAAATCCTGAAATTTAGAATTTTGACACGATTCTATAGGTGTCTTTTGAATCCTTCTAAGATTTTTTTGAAAAACCTATGTTTCTATGTCAGCAATCTGGCTAGCCATCGTCAAAGAAAAGATCCTTTTAACATAACTGGAGCTCAGTTAGTCTGTTCTTGAGAGACTACTATGTCAGTGGTTCTCAAACCTTTTCATGTGAAGGACCCCTGTAAAAAAATATTCATATCTCAAAATATTATAGTTCCAAGGACCACCCAGAAGCAAAATTTCAGTTACATACGTTCGCTCTAAAATACATATATTCAAAGATTTGCACACATTTTCACGACTTTTTCACAGCGCGGCACTGTGAGCAGCTAACAGACATGACATCTGACCCAGGCATGTGCACACCTATACATCAAAGGGGGCTTGAGCCCCTGCCCTTTAACCTGTCTGTAAAAAGTGTCCTCTCCAGACCATGATTGCAGTTTTTACTGTGGTGAAAGAAATGCAAATGCCCTATTTCAATGCCATACCTGAAGGCAGCTTTCAAGAGAATTGTCCAAAGTCTCCTGAACTTGAATGCAGCATCTTATGTTGAAATTATCGCCCTCTCTGTGTAGAAATCCATGCTGTACGCCACATAAAAAGCCCTTTTAGGAATTTCAGCCCCTGCCTCTCTAACATTCTCTGCAAATCCCTGCTCTGACCTCTTTGTCCTCCCCACTTCTCTTTGAAACTTGTCACATACGTACATGAGTTCATCCACATAAATGAAAACATTTGAACACTCATCTTTTCTTTCCTCTAATGACTATCTAAAATATGAACCCTTGTTGTAAAAAGTTGTCCTTTAATTATGTTTTACTTAAAGGGGCACTCCACCACTTTTCAACCTATGTTCATATAATTGATCCTCACTCAAAAATAGCTTTTCTTTTTTTTCTTTTTTTTTTTTTCAGAGGAGGGCTGTGGGCAGGTCAGAAACCCATAGTCTTGTGACATCATCGATTGCCAATCCAGCTTATAGAAACTGCAGGCTTTCTATTCCTGAAAAGTTGCAATTTTAAAGTGGAAGCCATTGTTCTCGCGATAATAAAAATCTCTTTTTTTTTTTTTCAAAAATATTGATAAAAAGTTTTTTTGGAAAATGATGATGTCACAAGACTATGGATTCTGAACTTCCCACAGCTCTCCTAGGAGACTTGGACTAAGTAGAAAAAAATTGTGATATTTTATCATGACCATTAGTGAGGACCTATTATATGAAGACAGGTTGAAAAGTGGTGAACTACTCCTTTAACTGCTATTTTATGGCAAATGTTACCCCTCCAGAATAGCGACGCTGGAGTTCAAGTGGTTATTTGTGTTTATGTTGTGTGACGGTGTCACGCGCCGGAAATAGCCTGAGCTTGTAGGTCAGCTATTTTGAGCAGTCGACGTTGGGTGTACTAAGTATAGGCCTACTGTAAAATCTGGCTACATACAAACATAAAAGCGAGCACCATCACAAACTCTTTGTTTCCAAGAGTTCAAAAGTGGGTTACATTTGATGTCGTATTAAGCTATGTCATTATACTTTCAAGAAAGGTGGAAAGAGACAGAGAAAGAAAGTATTAAGGTGAAAAACTGGTCAGAGACGAACACATGAGATTTGTTGTTAAAATAGCAGCAGCTGTAATAACAGATGTACATACAGTATGGTGTAAAATTGTCGCTGTCGGGCAGAAGCCTTGTATCTGCATATTTCAGCTTTTTTATGTTGTTTCGTTAATTGATGCCACATTGCATCATACAAGAGTGTCACAAAAAAGTAGTGCAACTAGCAGATCTAGCTTGTACTGTAGATCGTCCATTTTCACTAAGTTTAAATGTTAATAAAAAACTATTTTGGACATAGAAGGTTTCCACCTGACAGTACAGTAGCAACTACTGGAAAAATATGCTGTTGGCGTATATAATATGCCAAACTTTTTGCACATGTACATCTGAGGATGCTCTTTTCTTTTCCTGTTGCTCTTTTTGCCTTTTGCACTCCTTTTTAGATTATTATTATTATTATTTTTAGATGTGGTTTGCTGTTATTATATTGTTTTTTTGATATACGACTTCATTGACTGAAGGATGCCAAACCAAAACAAATTTTACTCTTATGTACCTGTACAAAAGACGTAACAATAAAGTACAACCTTGAACCTTGAACCTTGAACCTGACAGCAACGAAATGAGACTCAAGTATTTGTAGCCTTCACTAATTTATGAAGGTTTAGTGATCTATATGTTGTCCAGCTTGTTAGTTCTGTAATCCATCAGGTTCCTCAACAAGCAGAGCATTGATTAGGATTGATTAATGGGTCATGTTGGTGGGCTGCCAGAGAGTGCAGCGCTATAATTAGTGTGGTTGCCCAACAGGGCATTAGTATTTGATCAGCTTTATTAATTTATTTTGTTTCTAGAGTAATCCCAAACCTCCAAAAGTCCATTGAGTTCCATGGACCTTTTCTGTCCCTTTTCTAATTTGGGCAATATAATGCATTTGAGGATAAGCCTTATTCACGGCCCGCCCACTCAGCAAATTTCTCAGCATCCCCCGGGTGCTGACATCAATTTAGAAGGGGAAACTATAACAGAAATAGCTGGACTTAAAGCCAACAAATCATTATTTCGAACGGTAAAGTAAATTATAATGCTTTGTGCCTTTTACTATCTTGTGTTCTTGATCATGCTAGCCGTATTTTATACTTTACTATTCGGAAATTGCATTAAATTTGCGATTTCTGTGTTAACTCTATAGGCTATTGTAGGATTTTCCCCTTCAAAATGTGACTTCAGCACCTGGGGGATGCTGAGTGGGCGGGCCGTGAATAAGGCTAATCGGTCAATCTTCACGCATCACAATAATACAGTATGATATAAATAGGCAACCAACAATTGCAATTTCATTTCATTTCAGGTCAAGAGCGTCAACCTGTCGGAGGGGGAACAGCTGTCCATCAGAGGACTGAGTGAGGGCGGAGCCCTGCTGGTTCTGGCCAATCAGACGCTGCTGGTGGAGGGTCAGGTGATCCGCAGCCCCACCAACGTTCTGTCGGTGTACTACCGCTCCTCGCTGGACGGAAACATGGGCACGTTTCAGCTGCACTACCAGAGTGAGTCCACATGCACACGCACATGCACACTCCATAGACTGTAAAAACAAATATGGACTAGTCACTAGGCGAACCAATTGGTTTCTACAGACCCGCTTTGAAGGTAGCCGGATTGAAAGTCGCCGGGAAACGGGAGGTGATTTCAGAAATTGCGCACCGGGTGGGGCAGCGGTGCGCTTTTTCAGTCTGAACTCTGAAGGTAAACTTTCTGAAAAGCAGCAGTTGCTAACGTAACAATGCTATTGATGTTTATAAACTAGGGTAAATTATAACATTTATATTAATTCATGTTGATACTGAAGAAGGCTGCGATTGTGTATCCTACATTCCTACTGTACATGTTTGTTGTTTCTAGCATTAACATTTGTGATACTGTGAGATTAAGACTATCGCCATAATTTACCCTAGTTTATAAACATCAATAGCAACGTTACGTTAGCAACTGCTGCTTTTCAGAAAGTTAGCTACAACTACATTGCTATAGAGTGTTTTATCAGTAATGGGGTCTCCCTGCATATTCTCTCCAGCCTTTTAGTAAAAAGAAAATACATTTTCCAGTTGGGATACCAATTTTATCCAATCAGGCGAGAGAACCCCACACATTTCCACTCAGTAGGACCAGTAGAAGCCATAGAAGCATACCGTACTTTATCATTTAAACATGAATTGGACCCATTATTGACAGAAAATCCATATTATAATAGAAAGAAGACTTTAAAATCTAATTTTATAGCATTAAAAGTATTCTGCAGACAGCAGGAAGGGAAATAGTGACACCTTCTAATCCAGGCCATGGTGGGTCTACAACAGGGGGTTTGGGACCCTAGGTGGTCCTCAGAGTTACTACAGAGGGGTCTCCAAATCTTTGTGTGATAGGAACCTTTCCTTTTATTTACATTAACCACTTGAAACCTAGCATCCCTATATTCTGAGGGGAACATTTGTTTTAATCGCAGTAAAACAAACCCTCGTTTGAATGTCAGCTTAAATGTCTGAGATACACTGGTGATGTGCCGTCAAAATAAGTCTATTAAAGCCATCTATGAAATCTCTCTCTCAGCGAAGGGGTCCTTGCCCTGAAAAACTTTGAACACCCCTCTACTGTATGTTCTAGGACCATAATTAGAAGAACGTTTTCATTATTTCCGCATTGGCTTCATTTCCAGCGACGGAAAACGTCGCCGCATGCTCCCAACAGACAGAGGAAATTGCAGCGGAGTCCCAAACTATACGATATATCATCCAAAAGTGTCCAAGCCGCTGCATGCGCCATCTGCTCCAAATGACGGTGGTGACATTGTCACCCAGTAGGTGCCCTGCTCCCTGGCACCAGGGTCTAAACGGCTCTGCGGGAGAGCAGGGAGACCACCTCCAGTCACGGCAGATGTGCTAGTTGAACCTTTTCCATTTATTTAAATTACGTCTCAGATTGTATATTAAACCCATTTAGGCCTAGGATTATTGAATGCTTTAACTGTTGAAAAATAGCAGATATACAAGCTCACAGCGCGGCACCGAGTGCCGCGCTGCGATCTTGTATATCTACTATTTTTGAAAAATCGTGAAAATCTACTATTTTTGAAAAATCGTGAAAAACCTGATTCTATAAGTGTCTTTTGAATCCTCCTAAGATTTCTTGAAAACCCCACGTTTCTATGTCAGCAATCTGGCTGGCCATCATCAAAGAAAAGGTTCTTTTCACTTAACTGGAGCTCAGTTAGTTTGTTCTGGAGAGACTATTATGTCAGTGGTTCTCAAACTTTTTCATGTGAAGGACCCCCATTCATGGCCACGGACCCCCATCTCAAAATATTTAGTTCCAGGGACCACCCAGAAGCAACATTTGAGTTACAATCGTTCGCTTTGAAAATACATATATTCAAAGATTTGCACACATTTTCACGACTTTTTCAAAAATAGCAGATCTACAAGCTCGCATCGCGGCACTCGCGCTGTGAGCTTGTATATCTGCTATTTTTCACTGGTTAAAGCATTCAATAATTTTAGGCCTAAATGGGTTAAAAAATGTATTCAACACCTGACATGCATCATGTCACATTGAATATATGATTATGGTTATGAGTATTGGTTGTTATGTGAGGTAATAGGGATGCCCAAGGGGGGTGGCCAACCCCATGCTGCAAATGATTTGCTTATAATTTGTATTCTCAATTTCTCAAGGTGTAGACATGGAATCCTCACAGAGGAGACAATTTAAGGTCTTAAGACGTTTTTTAATGCTTCTAAAATGAAACTAAAAAGGGAAATAATACCATTACTGAAAGTAATCAACAAAATTATACTATTAAAAAAAACAGATTATCTAAGAAAGAGGCAATATTGTGAAAATAGCCGATCTCTGAGTTGATAATGCTGTGGTTAATGCCCTTCTATTTCTGCTATCAGGAAAAAAAACTAAAACTACGTAGCTCGCACAAAAAAATGCAATTCCACCCACTTTTTTAAACCTTTAAATCTGTGGTGTGACAATATAAATCTGATTGTGATTACATAGTCTACTGGCAGAAGTCATGAGTGGATAGAATTTACAACAGGGATAGAATAACACAAGCCTTACAGGAGCCAGTGACTGTAGACCCATACGAATAAATTACTTTACGCACAGATGCTTGTATTGACAAGAACTGCAAGGAATACAAATTAATGTGAATGCCAAACCTGTATACACACACGCACGCACGCACGCACGCACGCACGCACGCACACACACACACACACACACACACACACACACACACACACACACACACACACACACACACACACACACACACACACACACACACACACACACACACACACACACACACACACACACACTCTGACAGATGTAAATACCATTTCAGACCCACGTACACTTAAGCCTCTTAATGAGATGGGAGCCAATTAATCTGAGCTGTAAACAACAAATTCACAAGACAGATCTAATCATCATGCTAATTAACTAGACGGGAAGATTAGTGCAATTAGATCAGATTTAGGGAAAACAGCATGAAATCAACAGTCCTTTAGGGTATATTAACCACACAAGACTGTTCTATCGCCCCAAAATGCAGTTGCCAGGGTATAAGTGTAGATATATGTAGCTCTATATTGTGAGTCATCATTGCTATAAGTATGTGTTCAGTATAATGGTAACAATTGCTATTATTAATTGCTCAGTAACAGTGTTGAATATTTCTATATTGTGATAGTAATCGTAGAGTATAGTTGTTCAGTAACAGTGTTAAATAGCTCTATATTGTGATAGCAATCATTGCTATAGTGTTTGTTCAGCAACAGTGTTACAGTAATTAGCTCTATATTTTGATAGTAATCATTGCTATAGAGTATGTGTTCAGTAACAGTGTTAAATAGCTCTATATTGTGATAATACTAATGCTATAGAGTAGACTAATGTTTGTTAGTAACCATTGCTATTAAACTAGTATTTGTTCAGTAACAGTGTTGAATAGCTCTATAATGTGTTCGTAATCATTGCTATAGACTAGTGTTTGTTCAGTAACAGTATTAAATAGTGTTAATAAATAACTCTATATTGTGATAGTTATCATTGCTATAGACTAGTGATAGTTTTACAGTTTCAACTGTTGTTGCTGTTGCTTCTCTCTCCCTCTCTGTCTCCCGCTGTCTCTCTCCCGCTGTCTCTCTCTCTCTGCCCCCACCTCGTCTCCCCGTCTCTCTGTCTCCAATCTCTACTCTCCACTCTGAAACGGTCAAGGCAGATGGCTGCCCATCCATCCTCCTTGATTTATTGTAGTCTCTACATCCTTGCAATTTCCTCAGTCTGTTGGCAGAGGGAGATAACGGATATAAAACTCACAGATTGTAGCTTTAATATATATTTTCCAGAGTTGTCGACTCCGTTTTATCTTTCTTATTTATTGTTGTTTATGTCTTAAAGCTGCAATCCGTATAAGATCTATGTCCTACCCAGGATTTAAACCCAGGTTTCCCCGCACAAGCGCCGACATTGCTAACTATGACGGAAAGCCTGCTTGGAGATATTACACTTTGAGCTTCGTACAATAACACCAGTAGGTGTCTTAGTAAACCGAAAATACATGTTCAGGTCAGGATGCCAATTATAGCCGGGACCCAGTCACCCAAAAATGTGAGATGACCTGTGATGTCATGCTGTACTTTTATTTCTGTTTTATCTACTAGTTTTGTCAATAAGGTCCACAGAATGAGAGGCCTGCTCTGCCGCAATCGACTTCGCTATACAGGAAAAGAAAAACATATTAAAAAAAGAAAGAATCTGCTTCGACTAGCACGTGAGGGGTCGAACTAGGGGTTCTTCATGATTCTGAATCCATTTCAAGCATTTGTTTAGCATGAAAAACATATCTTGGGCTAAAAACAGCCCCACAAAACTGTGAAGTGTCGAGTCATCACTTTTTTCTTTTTTTTTTGATGGCTCATCACTTTTCAAATTTTTTCACAGACCAAACTAAAAGATAAAACAGAAATAAAAAGTACGGCATGACATCCCAGGTTCACCCCTACTATTCCTTGAGCTTTTGGGTCATGTGGGTCCCTGACTAACAGGGAGACCATGACGTTCTATTGTAAGTAATATATTATCATCATGAACCGTATTCTCTGCTTATTGTAAGTCACTTTGGATTAAAGTGATCCCTGACTAATACGACAAATATGTCTTAATACATTATAATTGTCCTCTATAACTACAATGTAAAATTAAAAACACCTTAAATATTGTATTTCTTCTGGAAATAGCTAATCTTTCACTCAGTAGGGTAAATGCTTGTCGCAAGTTGATGATGTCATAAATGTCATGTGTCATTTTTATGGCATGCATGTGCAAAAAAACAAAACACAAAAACATTTGAAATATTGATTTGATGCTCATATTAACCATAGGAAGTATTAAGTTTGTTTTTATTTTCACATGCATGCCATAAATTCCATAGGGATAGATCACACTTGACATTTATGACATCATCAACTTGCGACGGGCATTTCCCCTGTTGAGTGAAAGATTAGCTATTTCTAGAATAAATAAAATAATTGAGGTGTTTTTAATTTTACATTGTAGTTATAGAGGACAATTATAATGTATTAAGGCATATTTGTCGTATTAGTCAGGGATCACTTTAAAAGCGTCTGCTAAATGCCTAAACTGTAAACTGTTCTCACACACACGTTCTCGTGCGTAGTTTTCAGACTGAGCTGCGCGTTGCCGCGGCGACCGCACTCCGGCGAGGTGTCAGTGCTGGACCTGCTGCCAGGGGGCGTGGCCCGCTTCCACTGCCACATGGGCTACCACCTGCAGGGGGCAGCGGTGCTCACCTGCCGCAACGCCTCCCTGCCCAAGTGGAGCAGCAGGGAGCCCGCCTGCAGGGGTGAGTGAGTTCACATCAACATGCAGAGAGACACTTATCCTCCTAGGCCAATGGTTCTCAACCTGTGGGTCAGGAGATGATAAACTTAATGTGCAACATCCAACAGTAAACAAATCAACATGACGTTTAAGTGAATGGAGGGTATCTGCACATTTTTAAAGTGACAAGGACTTTTTAATACCTCTAAAATGACACATTGAACATTGACCAAATTGTCAAGTATTAGAGGCAGAAATTGTGAAAATAGCCGATCTACATGCTGGCGTTGTGAGCATATAGATCTGCTATTTTCACAACAGAACCATGTTATACAAAATGTAGCCTCGGAAACCCAGGCTTATTTTGGCGATCGGAAGAAAAATAAGCCTGGGCAAACCCCCCCTATAACTGTGCTGGCTCATGACATTTTAATTGTATAAAATAAATTTAGACGTTCAGATATCTTATTTTACATCAGTATTGTTCATGTGAACTGGTTTGTTTAGGTTTATCCATTATAATGATAAAATTGCTATGATTTATCACTTGTTTTCCCCCACGTAGACATACTCGTTAGCTCAGAGTATACAAAATGTAATGCCTCAACTCTTAGTGCTCGTCAGGGTGGGGGGGTCCCCAGTTCAAATATGATTATTTTGGGGTAGCGGCCTGAAAAGGTTGAGAACCACTGTTCTAAGCCAATGGTTCACAAACTAGGGGTCGGGCCCCCCAGGGGGTCTCCAAATGATTAGTGCAACATTGTTTTCTCACTCAACAGTAAACAAACCAACATACAGTACAGTGTGTGTGTATAATCGGTATTGTGCACATGTCATTTGGATTTCATTCGGCGTCATTCATCCAACAATCTACTGTAACAGGTACAGTAGATTGCCTATTTTACCTTATTAGTTTAGTATTTGAAGTGGTCAAAGTAGCGATATTATACATGTTCAATCTCCGCTTAGGGTGTGGCCGCTCTTTTCACGTTCTTTCACAAATTGCAGGTTAGTTACTTAATTGTTTTGTGAAATAATTTATTTCATTCATTTCAAAATGTGACACACACACACACACACACACACACACACACACACACACACCATGTGTGTTGTCGATTGGCTTATTTATCCGTTTCAAGTAGATGCAATGTAGCAGCGCGTAGAAGGGCAAGAAACAGAAATAAAACTTAAGACTGCACACTAAAAGTCGAAAGTGTAAGCATTTGTTTTGTTTATCGAGGTCTGTATTGTATTTTCTTCCTGAGACTTCTCCCTAAGCTCAGAATTCAATGACAGCTAGTCCTTCAAGTTCAATTCAAAGCGCTCACAAAGCAGCTGTCAAGCAGCTGTAGCCAAACAATCTACAGTACGGGTTCCACTCATTAAGCAGCTGTCAAGCAGCTGTAGCTATAGCCAAGCAATCTACAGTACAGTTGTCATTCATACACAGTAGCTGTCAAGCAGCTGTAGCTATAGCCAAGCAATCTACAGTACAGTTTTCATTCATACACAGTAGCTGTCAAGCAGCTGTAGCTATAGCCAAGCAATCTACAGTACAGTTTTCACTCATACACAGTATACTGTCAAGCAGCTGTAGCTATAGCCAAGCAATCTACAGTACAGTTTTCACTCATACACAGTATACTGTCAAGCAGCTGTAGCTATAGCCAAGCAATCTACAGTACAGTTTTCATTCATACACAGTATACTGTCAAGCAGCTGTAGCTATAGCCAAGCAATCTACAGTACAGTTTTCACTCATACACAGTAGCTGTCAAGCAGCTGTAGCTATAGCCAAGCAATCTACAGTACAGTTTTCATTCATACACAGTAGCTGTCAAGCAGCTGTAGCTATAGCCAAGCAATCTACAGTACAGTTTTCACTCATACACAGTATACTGTCAAGCAGCTGTAGCTATAGCCAAGCAATCTACAGTACAGTTTTCACTCATACACAGTATACTGTCAAGCAGCTGTACAGGCCAAGCAGTCTACCCTACAGTTTTCCTCTGCTGCCACACCTGGGGTTTCTTGAGTCATCTATCTCTGTCTATAAACTAGACTGCACTCTGTCGAGGTGCCAGCTTGCGCCTTGTGCCCTTATGGCCATGTATAGTCTACTTGTGCCCTCACGGTCATGTATAGTCTACTTGTGCCCTCATGGACATGTATAGTCTACTTGTGCCCTCATGGACATGTATAGTCTACTTGTGCCCTCACGGTCATGTATAGTCTACTTGTGCCCTCACGGTCATGTATAGTCTACTTGTGCCCTCACGGTCATGTATAGTCTACTTGTGCCCTTATGGCCATGTATAGTCTACTTGTGCCCTCACGGTCATGTATAGTCTACTTGTGCCCTCATGGACATGTATAGTCTACTTGTGCCCTCATGGACATGTATAGTCTACTTGTGCCCTCATGGCCATGTATAGTCTACTTGTGCCCTTATGGTCATGTATAGTCTACTTGTGCCCTTATGGTCATGTATAGTCTACTTGTGCCCTTATGGTCATGTATAGTCTACTTGTGCCCTTATGGTCATGTATAGTCTACTTGTGCCCTTATGGTCATGTATAGTCTACTTGTGCCCTTATGGTCATGTATAGTCTACTTGTGCCCTTATGGTCATGTATAGTCTACTTGTGCCCTTATGGTCATGTATAGTCTACTTGTGCCCTTATGGTCATGTATAGTCTACTTGTGCCCTTATGGTCATGTATAGTCTACTTGTGCCCTTATGGTCATGTATAGTCTACTTGTGCCCTTATGGTCATGTATAGTCTACTTGTGCCCTTATGGCCATGTATAGTCTACTTGTGCACTCTGCCAACTTGCTCCTTGTTATTTATATCAGAACGCACTTGTTGGTGGTGACTTCAGCAAGAACGCTGCTCTCAAGAACGATTGGCTACGGGCATAAACACAGACACACAGGACGCACAGATAATATGGTAATGATAATAATGATAATGAATTTATTTGTATAGCACAGTCACAACGCTTTCAGAGCAGGGTAAAAGAACAACATGATGAGCATTTAGGTAAAACTACAACAAAAGATCAATGTATTGAAGCACAGTAGGCATAAAATGTAAAATAGACACATACAGATATAGTAAATGAAGCAAAAATAAAATTAAAAATTACAAAAATTACAAGCAAGGATATGAAGTATAAAATAAATCACCAAAACTAAATGGAGGAAGTGTAATCTAAAGGCCAGTCCACACGCAACTCCTTACGGCATGCAACTACTTGCAACTATTTGGTGTGGACTGGTCATCATTTCTTTTTTTTTCCGGAGTTGCTTGGTGTCAACTACCCTTTAGGGGAGTGTAGTTTATCCAACTATGTGTAAAGCTGTAACCCACAAGAGGCAGTGGTTTAAAGGAGTAGTTCACCCCCAAAATGACTTTTTTTCCCTATTGATTACTCACCCCATGGAGACTTGAGTTCAATCTTATTTTTTTGTTTATGTCGCATTCCTATGCCAATAATTTGATTATAATAAACTTGCATTTGGGTCTCCATCTGGAATCAATGAGCCTACAAAGAGTCTCCTCAAATTATTGGCTTCGGAATGCGACAAAAAACCAAAAATAAAAACTCAAGTCTCCATGGGGTGAGTAATCAATACGATAGAAACAAAGTTATTTTGGGGATGAACTAGCCAAGGGCCGTGTTGTCAGGCAAGATGCCGAGCAGATCTGTATCTGCATCCACCGATTAGACTTCATCTTTTTGCAGCTTTTTCTTGAGAACCTTTCAGGGAGGGACTGACTGCCATGTCTTCACTTTGTTCAGCGCTTTGCGGGGGCTCCGTGAAGAACGCCACGGTGGGCCGGGTGCTGTCCCCCTCCCCCCACACCGGTCCCAACGCCACCCAGGAGCTGTCCTGCTCCTGGTCCCTGGAGGCCCCCAAGGGCCAGAGGCTGCACCTCCATCTGGAGAAGCTGACCTTGGGCCCCACCGACAGGTAGGGAGGGAGGGGTGCGTGTGCGTTCGCGCATGCTTTTTTGAAAACTAAATCAGGATTTACTGTTAAAATTAGCACTGCCATGAATGAATACACACATAGGCCTACACTCATGAAAGCATGCCAGGTGCATGCGCTGGACTTGTGTCCAGCGCATGTGCCAGCACGCACGCACGCACGCACGCACGCACGCACGCACGCACGCACGCACGCACGCACGCACGCACGCAGTTAGGGCCTAACCTAAAGCTAACCCCTAACTGTTGTGGGGGCCTACTATTTTGTCCCCACACTGTCAGAGGTCCCCAGCAGGTGACATGCGTTTAGTCCCCATAAGTATTGCTAGACAAACTCACACACACACACACACACACACACACACACACACACACACACACACACACACACACACACACACACACACACACACACACCTCAAAAGGGTGGAGAGGAGGACATTGCTTTAATTTCCTACATTTTCTTACATTTTCGAATTAGATATACCTTAGAAGTGCTTGTATTGTCTGTTGCTGCTGCATGGGTGTTTTAATTGTGGTGTATGTACAGTATATCGTCTTGTCTTGAATGCATGTACTATTGACCTGAGCAAAAGCATTTCCCCTTGTGGATAACAAAGGCAGTGGTGTAAAGTAACTAAGTAGATTTAGTTAAGTACAATTTTGAGGTATTTGTACTTTACTTCCAATAATTTTACTTATACTTTTACTCCACTACAATTATTTACTACTAGTTACTTTGCAGATATAAGTGATTATATTATAAAACATACATTAATCCACTTTAGCCCTATTTTATACAGTACTTAGGCTATTTGAAAAAAGCCGATCTACAGTACAAGCTCACAACACATCGCATCACGAAACGTTGTGAGCTTGTAGATCTGCAATTTTCAAACATTTCATACTTTTTCTGTTGGTACTTTGAGTGTAGTTTGATGCCAATACTTTTGTACATTTTGAATTCCGGACTTTTACTTGTATTAATTTCTACTGCAGCATTGATACTTTAACTTGACTAAAACATTTGAGTACTTTTTCCACCACTGAACATCTAATCTAGCCCGCTGTGGTCCTGTGGTGCAGGTTGGTGCTGTGGAGTGGGCTGGACGCGGGCTCCGTGGTGCTGTTCGACTCGGGCCGGGGGGGACCCATCCCGTACGAGGGGGTGCTCAGCGAAGGCCCCGCCGCCAGGGTCCAGTTCAACACGGACCAGCCCAACCACATCACAGGCTTCAACATTAGATACGAAGGTACAGTATACAAATAAGTGAAAAGTTATAATCCGCACTCACAATGTCTGGTATAAGAGTTTATAACTTTTCACTGAATTATACTTTGAATCTGTACCTGGAACCCCCTCAGACCGCTTATTATAATCGAGTTGAGCTGACCTGGCCCTGCATGGAGAAAGTTACAGTATACAAATATACATTAGAACAGGGGTCTTCAATGTTTTCAGGCCAAGGACCCCTTAGCTGGGAGAGAGATGAAGCAGGGACCCCCACTACATATTGTATAAAATTGCGTCGCAGATTAGAAATGTTCATAATGTTTATGTGTATGTGTATTTTCAGACATTTAACCACTTGTAATACGATTTAAAATATATTGCTGCTATCGGGCAGCGATATGTCCAAAACTGAAAAGAATCAGGGCATTTCTTTATAGGGAAAAAAAGGAGATACAAGGTTTTTGCCTTTCATGAAGCATGTTTTACTGCTAGTTTCATGTCACTTGTGGTTATTTAAACAGATGCTGGCTTCATTGTTTACCTGGCATCCTTTAGTTTCAATTTGCAGATTATTATGTTGACAGCATATTGTATAGACTGTTGCTAGGTTCATTGTTTACCGGTGATCCTAGTTTACTGAGGCACTACACTGTCTCTCTGCATTTGATGCATGCGTTTACCTACTCATTGTAAGTCACTCTGGATAAAAGTATCTGGGTAAACAATGATTGTGAATGGGCTCTATGCACAGCGGCCACATACCGGTAGGAAATAAATTGGGCCTCTTCCTTTCCTTCACGGGTGTTACCAAGCTCTGTTCCATTTAGTGTAGCACAGGGGTTCTCAAATGTTTTGATTTCAAGGACCACCATAACTTGAGTGTGTACAAATGTAACCAAATGGACCTGTACATTTACATATCCATAAGGCAGGCATTGACACTTGCATTGAAGGCTTGCCCACCTGCCCCCGGCAGGTAAATACAACTTTTGGGCAGGGGAAGTTTGCTTTCAGGTTACCCGACCGGGCAAGTGCTCCTTTGAGACCAACCGCAACGCAACCGCCTATAAACACAACACGAGATAGTGTCTAAACACCTGAATGTGGCGCGCTCTGTCTTCTGGTCTGTAGAATGTAAAATAAGAGCACTGTTTACCTATAATGTGCTTCTGAGACCTTAGTGTCAACCCCTGCCATAAGGGCCCATTTGGAACCCCCTCAAGGACACTTTGAGACCCACTGGTGTAGCAGAGTTTCCCCTGAGCCAACATGCACAATATCATCAACCTGACTCAACCTGTCTGACCAGAATGGAACAGAGCCTTAATCAATATCATTGATAACACGTGTGAAGGAAGTAAGGAAGGGCCCCAATTTCTTTACAGTATTTCTGCTGTGCATAGAGCCTATTGTACTTGTGATACTGTCCTGTTTCTTCAGCGTTTGAGCGCGGTCACTGCTATGAGCCGTACCTGCTGAACGGTAACTTCACCACGTCTGACCTCTCCTACGGGGTGGGAGCGGTGGTCCAGTTCTGCTGTGACCCCGGTCACTCCTTGGAACAAGGACCGCCTGTCATCGAGTGCATCAACGCCAGGGATCCGTACTGGAACGACACGGAACCCATATGCAAAGGTACGACCATAGACCTTAAAAAACTAAAGGGAGCCCTCGCCATTGGTTTCTACTTTCTACAGGCCCGTTTTGAAGCAGCTTTTTCAGCAAATTTAAATCCACCTTCTTGGAATCTCTGGTCCCGAAGTTCAACCAGAGACGAATGCTATTGGCTGGAAGGGCAGCAAAGGCGGGTCTTCACTCGCTAGAACCAGTAGAAGCCCTACAAGCTTTTAACATCAATTTTAAAATGAATGTGGACCATATCATTTAGAAAAACACATATCATTGAAAGAAGACTTTAAATCAGCAACATGAAGTATTTATGACAATGTTTACTAGGGTAATAAAATCAAGTGTTAAGTCTGATCAAATCCCCCCATTGTAATCAATGGGGATCAATACATGTTTTATCGTATGAAAACATTATTTATATATGTCATTTCTTTTGGTCAAACATTGATTACTTGATCAAGTATGATGATCAACTGAATTCATGATCAAGTGATGAATTCAGTAGAGTATGTCTAGTTACATGACCATTGATACTTAGGGTTGTCACGATTATGACATTTTAAATGACGATTAATGATCAAAGATAATTGCGATTAGCGCGTTGTGAGCTTGTAGATCTGCCATATTTTGGAACTTGTTTGAAAATATATGTAAATGTTCCAACATGTAAAAGATTATGATGATTATGCAAAACAATATTACGATTATCTCAAATGATTGCTATAAGGCAATTAGATAATAATAATTGTGAACTGAACTGGTCAACTGAACTTTGAAAACTTGAGAACTTTTGAGAACTTTTAATGATCTCCTTTCATTTCTTTCCTCTCTCTCTCCTGTCTCTCTGTGGTCCCTCCAGCGCTGTGTGGGGGGGATCTGTCGGGCCCTGGGGGTCTCATCCTGTCGCCCAACTATCCAGAGTGGTACGGAGAGGGAGAGAACTGCAGCTGGAGGATCCATGTCGGGGAGGGGAAGCGCGTGCTGCTGGACGTACAACTGTAAGAACCTTTTTCAGGATGTGTTTGTTTGGGCTGGACAGCAATGCACAAACTGCACACGAATGGATATTGAATACGTGAACATGAATTCAATCAGATTGAACCATGATCTCATGTAAATATGACGGATTTCCATCCGCATTTCCAACATATATATTCATAGTTAACTCACGGACAACCATTCTTTTTTTCTTTTTTTTTTTTTACAGCTATGTGTAGTGTAAAAAAACCCTAACCCTAACCCTAACCCTAACCCTAGGGTTAGGGTTAATAACTACTAATACCATGGAACTGGACCTGAGGGATAGGGCTAGGGCTAGGGTTAGGGTTAATAACTACTAATACCATGGAACTGGACCTGAGGGCTAGGGTTAGGGTTAGGGTTAATAACTACTAATACCATGGAACTGGACCTGAGGGCTAGGGATAGGGCTAGGGTTAGGGTTAATAACTACTAATACCATGGAACTGGACCTGAGGGCTAGGGCTAGGGCTAGGGTTAGGGTTAATAACTACTAATACCATGGAACTGGACCTGAGGGCTAGGGCTAGGGCTAGGGTTAGGGTTAATAACTACTAATACCATGGAACTGGACCTGAGGGCTAGGGCTAGGGCTAGGGTTAGGGTTAATAACTACTAATACCATGGAACTGGACCTGAGGGCTAGGGTTAGGGTTAGGGTTAGGGTTAATAACTACTAATACCATGGAACTGGACCTGAGGGCTAGGGATAGGGCTAGGGTTAGGGTTAATAACTACTAATACCATGGAACTGGACCTGAGGGATAGGGCTAGGGTTAGGGTTAATAACTACTAATACCATGGAACTGGACCTGAGGGCTAGGGTTAGGGTTAATAACTACTAATACCATGGAACTGGACCTGAGGGCTAGGGTTAGGGTTAGGGTTAGGGTTAATAACTACTAATACCATGGAACTGGACCTGAGGGCTAGGGATAGGGCTAGGGTTAGGGTTAATAACTACTAATACCATGGAACTGGACCTGAGGGCTAGGGCTAGGGCTAGGGTTAGGGTTAATAACTACTAATACCATGGAACTGGACCTGAGGGCTAGGGTTAGGGTTAGGGTTAGGGTTAATAACTACTAATACCATGGAACTGGACCTGAGGGCTAGGGATAGGGCTAGGGTTAGGGTTAATAACTACTAATACCATGGAACTGGACCTGAGGGCTAGGGCTAGGGCTAGGGTTAGGGTTAATAACTACTAATACCATGGAACTGGACCTGAGGGCTAGGGATAGGGCTAGGGTTAATAACTACTAATACCATGGAACTGGACCTGAGGGCTAGGGCTAGGGCTAGGGATAGGGCTAGGGTTAATAACTACTAATACCACCATGGAACTGGACCTGAGGGCTAGGGTTAGGGTTAGGGTTAATAACTACTAATACCATGGAACTGGACCTGAGGGCTAGGGATAGGGCTAGGGATAGGGCTAGGGTTAATAACTACTAATACCATGGAACTGGACCTGAGGGCTAGGGTTAGGGTTAGGGTTAATAACTACTAATACCATGGAACTGGACCTGAGGGCTAGGGATAGGGCTAGGGTTAGGGTTAGGGTTAATAACTACTAATACCATGGAACTGGACCTGAGGGCTAGGGATAGGGCTAGGGTTAGGGTTAATAACTACTAATACCATGGAACTGGACCTGAGGGCTAGGGATAGGGCTAGGGTTAGGGTTAATAACTACTAATACCATGGAACTGGACCTGAGGGCTAGGGCTAGGGCTAGGGTTAGGGTTAATAACTACTAATACCATGGAACTGGACCTGAGGGCTAGGGATAGGGCTAGGGGTTAGGGTTAATAACTACTAATACCATGGAACTGGACCTGAGGGCTAGGGCTAGGGCTAGGGTTAGGGTTAATAATTACTAATACCATGGAACTGGACCTGAGGGCTAGGGATAGGGCTAGGGTTAGGGTTAATAACTACTAATACCATGGAACTGGACCTGAGGGCTAGGGATAGGGTTAGGGTTAGGGTTAATAACTACTAATACCATGGAACTGGACCTGAGGGCTAGGGATAGGGCTAGGGTTAGGGTTAATAACTACTAATACCATGGAACTGGACCTGAGGGCTAGGGATAGGGTTAGGGTTAGGGTTAATAACTACTAATACCATGGAACAGGGCCTGAGGGCTAGGGCTAGGGCTAGGGTTAGGGTTAATAACTACTAATACCATGGAACTGGACCTGAGGGCTAGGGATAGGGCTAGGGTTAGGGTTAATAACTACTAATACCATGGAACTGGACCTGAGGGCTAGGGTTAGGGTTAGGGTTAGGGTTAATAACTACTAATACCATGGAACTGGACCTGAGGGCTAGGGTTAGGGTTAGGGTTAATAACTACTAATACCATGGAACTGGACCTGAGGGCTAGGGCTAGGGCTAGGGTTAGGGTTAATAACTACTAATACCATGGAACTGGACCTGAGGGCTAGGGATAGGGCTAGGGTTAATAACTACTAATACCATGGAACTGGACCTGAGGGCTAGGGCTAGGGCTAGGGATAGGGCTAGGGTTAATAACTACTAATACCACCATGGAACTGGACCTGAGGGCTAGGGTTAGGGTTAGGGTTAATAACTACTAATACCATGGAACTGGACCTGAGGGCTAGGGATAGGGCTAGGGATAGGGCTAGGGTTAATAACTACTAATACCATGGAACTGGACCTGAGGGCTAGGGTTAGGGTTAGGGTTAATAACTACTAATACCATGGAACTGGACCTGAGGGCTAGGGATAGGGCTAGGGTTAGGGTTAATAATTACTAATACCATGGAACTGGACCTGAGGGCTAGGGATAGGGCTAGGGTTAGGGTTAATAACTACTAATACCATGGAACTGGACCTGAGGGCTAGGGCTAGGGCTAGGGTTAGGGTTAATAACTACTAATACCATGGAACTGGACCTGAGGGCTAGGGATAGGGCTAGGGGTTAGGGTTAATAACTACTAATACCATGGAACTGGACCTGAGGGCTAGGGCTAGGGCTAGGGTTAGGGTTAATAATTACTAATACCATGGAACTGGACCTGAGGGCTAGGGATAGGGCTAGGGTTAGGGTTAATAACTACTAATACCATGGAACTGGACCTGAGGGCTAGGGATAGGGTTAGGGTTAGGGTTAATAACTACTAATACCATGGAACTGGACCTGAGGGCTAGGGATAGGGCTAGGGTTAGGGTTAATAACTACTAATACCATGGAACTGGACCTGAGGGCTAGGGCTAGGGCTAGGGTTAGGGTTAATAACTACTAATACCATGGAACTGGACCTGAGGGCTAGGGCTAGGGTTAGGGTTAATAACTACTAATACCATGGAACTGGACCTGAGGGCTAGGGATAGGGCTAGGGTTAGGGTTAATAACTACTAATACCATGGAACTGGACCTGAGGGCTAGGGTTAGGGTTAGGGTTAGGGTTAATAACTACTAATACCATGGAACTGGACCTGAGGGCTAGGGATAGGGCTAGGGTTAGGGTTAATAACTACTAATACCATGGAACTGGACCTGAGGGCTAGGGCTAGGGCTAGGGTTAGGGTTAATAACTACTAATACCATGGAACTGGACCTGAGGGCTAGGGCTAGGGCTAGGGTTAGGGTTAATAACTACTAATACCATGGAACTGGACCTGAGGGCTAGGGTTAGGGTTAGGGTTAATAACTACTAATACCATGGAACTGGACCTGAGGGCTAGGGCTAGGGCTAGGGTTAGGGTTAATAACTACTAATACCATGGAACTGGACCTGAGGGCTAGGGTTAGGGTTAGGGTTAATAACTACTAATACCATGGAACTGGACCTGAGGGCTAGGGATAGGGCTAGGGTTAGGGTTAATAACTACTAATACCATGGAACTGGACCTGAGGGCTAGGGTTAGGGTTAGGGTTAATAACTACTAATACCATGGAACTGGACCTGAGGGCTAGGGCTAGGGCTAGGGTTAGGGTTAATAACTACTAATACCATGGAACTGGACCTGAGGGCTAGGGATAGGGCTAGGGTTAGGGTTAATAACTACTAATACCATGGAACTGGACCTGAGGGCTAGGGTTAGGGCTAGGGTTAGGGTTAATAACTACTAATACCATGGAACTGGACCTGAGGGCTAGGGCTAGGGCTAGGGTTAGGGTTAATAACTACTAATACCATGGAACTGGACCTGAGGGCTAGGGCTAGGGCTAGGGTTAGGGTTAATAAATACTAATACCATGGAACTGGACCTGAGGGCTAGGGCTAGGGCTAGGGTTAGGGTTAATAACTACTAATACCATGGAACTGGACCTGAGGGCTAGGGATAGGGCTAGGGTTAGGGTTAATAACTACTAATACCATGGAACTGGACCTGAGGGCTAGGGATAGGGCTAGGGTTAGGGTTAATAACTACTAATACCATGGAACTGGACCTGAGGGCTAGGGCTAGGGCTAGGGTTAGGGTTAATAACTACTAATACCATGGAACTGGACCTGAGGGCTAGGGCTAGGGCTAGGGTTAGGGTTAATAACTACTAATACCATGGAACTGGACCTGAGGGCTAGGGATAGGGCTAGGGTTAGGGTTAATAACTACTAATACCATGGAACTGGACCTGAGGGCTAGGGATAGGGCTAGGGTTAGGGTTAATAACTACTAATACCATGGAACTGGACCTGAGGGCTAGGGTTAGGGTTAGGGTTAGGGTTAATAATTACTAATACCATGGAACTGGACCTGAGGGCTAGGGATAGGGCTAGGGTTAGGGTTAATAACTACTAATACCATGGAACTGGACCTGAGGGCTAGGGCTAGGGCTAGGGTTAGGGTTAATAACTACTAATACCATGGAACTGGACCTGAGGGCTAGGGCTAGGGCTAGGGATAGGGCTAGGGTTAGGGTTAATAACTACTAATACCATGGAACAGGACCTGAGGGCTAGGGATAGGGCTAGGGGTTAGGGTTAATAACTACTAATACCATGGAACTGGACCTGAGGGCTAGGGTTAGGGTTAGGGTTAGGGTTAATAACTACTAATACCATGGAACTGGACCTGAGGGCTAGGGATAGGGCTAGGGTTAGGGTTAATAACTACTAATACCATGGAACTGGACCTGAGGGCTAGGGATAGGGCTAGGGTTAGGGTTAATAACTACTAATACCATGGAACTGGACCTGAGGGCTAGGGCTAGGGCTAGGGTTAGGGTTAATAACTACTAATACCATGGAACTGGACCTGAGGGCTAGGGATAGGGATAGGGTTAGGGTTAGGGTTAATAACTACTAATACCATGGAACTGGACCTGAGGGCTAGGGCTAGGGCTAGGGTTAGGGTTAATAACTACTAATACCATGGAACTGGACCTGAGGGCTAGGGCTAGGGCTAGGGTTAGGGTTAATAACTACTAATACCATGGAACTGGACCTGAGGGCTAGGGATAGGGCTAGGGTTAGGGTTAATAACTACTAATACCATGGAACTGGACCTGAGAGCTAGGGATAGGGCTAGGGTTAGGGTTAATAACTACTAATACCATGGAACTGGACCTGAGGGCTAGGGATAGGGCTAGGGTTAGGGTTAATAACTACTAATACCATGGAACTGGACCTGAGGGCTAGGGATAGGGTTAGGGTTAGGGTTAATAACTACTAATACCATGGAACTGGACCTGAGGGCTAGGGATAGGGCTAGGGTTAGGGTTAATAACTACTAATACCATGGAACTGGACCTGAGGGCTAGGGATAGGGTTAGGGTTAGGGTTAATAACTACTAATACCATGGAACAGGACCTGAGGGCTAGGGATAGGGCTAGGGTTAGGGTTAATAACTACTAATACCATGGAACTGGACCTGAGGGCTAGGGTTAGGGTTAGGGTTAGGGTTAGGGTTAATAACTACTAATACCATGGAACTGGACCTGAGGGCTAGGGATAGGGTTAGGGTTAGGGTTAATAACTACTAATACCATGGAACTGGACCTGAGGGCTAGGGCTAGGGCTAGGGTTAGGGTTAATAACTACTAATACCATGGAACTGGACCTGAGGGCTAGGGCTAGGGCTAGGGTTAGGGTTAATAACTACTAATACCATGGAACTGGACCTGAGGGCTAGGGATAGGGTTAGGGTTAGGGTTAATAACTACTAATACCATGGAACAGGACCTGAGGGCTAGGGCTAGGGCTAGGGTTAGGGTTAATAACTACTAATACCATGGAACTGGACCTGAGGGCTAGGGATAGGGCTAGGGTTAATAACTACTAATACCATGGAACTGGACCTGAGGGCTAGGGCTAGGGCTAGGGATAGGGCTAGGGTTAATAACTACTAATACCACCATGGAACTGGACCTGAGGGCTAGGGTTAGGGTTAGGGTTAATAACTACTAATACCATGGAACTGGACCTGAGGGCTAGGGATAGGGCTAGGGATAGGGCTAGGGTTAATAACTACTAATACCATGGAACTGGACCTGAGGGCTAGGGTTAGGGTTAGGGTTAATAACTACTAATACCATGGAACTGGACCTGAGGGCTAGGGATAGGGCTAGGGTTAGGGTTAGGGTTAATAACTACTAATACCATGGAACTGGACCTGAGGGCTAGGGATAGGGCTAGGGTTAGGGTTAATAACTACTAATACCATGGAACTGGACCTGAGGGCTAGGGATAGGGCTAGGGTTAGGGTTAATAACTACTAATACCATGGAACTGGACCTGAGGGCTAGGGCTAGGGCTAGGGTTAGGGTTAATAACTACTAATACCATGGAACTGGACCTGAGGGCTAGGGATAGGGCTAGGGGTTAGGGTTAATAACTACTAATACCATGGAACTGGACCTGAGGGCTAGGGCTAGGGCTAGGGTTAGGGTTAATAATTACTAATACCATGGAACTGGACCTGAGGGCTAGGGATAGGGCTAGGGTTAGGGTTAATAACTACTAATACCATGGAACTGGACCTGAGGGCTAGGGATAGGGTTAGGGTTAGGGTTAATAACTACTAATACCATGGAACTGGACCTGAGGGCTAGGGATAGGGCTAGGGTTAGGGTTAATAACTACTAATACCATGGAACTGGACCTGAGGGCTAGGGATAGGGTTAGGGTTAGGGTTAATAACTACTAATACCATGGAACAGGGCCTGAGGGCTAGGGCTAGGGCTAGGGTTAGGGTTAATAACTACTAATACCATGGAACTGGACCTGAGGGCTAGGGATAGGGCTAGGGTTAGGGTTAATAACTACTAATACCATGGAACTGGACCTGAGGGCTAGGGTTAGGGTTAGGGTTAGGGTTAATAACTACTAATACCATGGAACTGGACCTGAGGGCTAGGGTTAGGGTTAGGGTTAATAACTACTAATACCATGGAACTGGACCTGAGGGCTAGGGCTAGGGCTAGGGTTAGGGTTAATAACTACTAATACCATGGAACTGGACCTGAGGGCTAGGGATAGGGCTAGGGTTAATAACTACTAATACCATGGAACTGGACCTGAGGGCTAGGGCTAGGGCTAGGGATAGGGCTAGGGTTAATAACTACTAATACCACCATGGAACTGGACCTGAGGGCTAGGGTTAGGGTTAGGGTTAATAACTACTAATACCATGGAACTGGACCTGAGGGCTAGGGATAGGGCTAGGGATAGGGCTAGGGTTAATAACTACTAATACCATGGAACTGGACCTGAGGGCTAGGGTTAGGGTTAGGGTTAATAACTACTAATACCATGGAACTGGACCTGAGGGCTAGGGATAGGGCTAGGGTTAGGGTTAATAATTACTAATACCATGGAACTGGACCTGAGGGCTAGGGATAGGGCTAGGGTTAGGGTTAATAACTACTAATACCATGGAACTGGACCTGAGGGCTAGGGCTAGGGCTAGGGTTAGGGTTAATAACTACTAATACCATGGAACTGGACCTGAGGGCTAGGGATAGGGCTAGGGGTTAGGGTTAATAACTACTAATACCATGGAACTGGACCTGAGGGCTAGGGCTAGGGCTAGGGTTAGGGTTAATAATTACTAATACCATGGAACTGGACCTGAGGGCTAGGGATAGGGCTAGGGTTAGGGTTAATAACTACTAATACCATGGAACTGGACCTGAGGGCTAGGGATAGGGTTAGGGTTAGGGTTAATAACTACTAATACCATGGAACTGGACCTGAGGGCTAGGGATAGGGCTAGGGTTAGGGTTAATAACTACTAATACCATGGAACTGGACCTGAGGGCTAGGGCTAGGGCTAGGGTTAGGGTTAATAACTACTAATACCATGGAACTGGACCTGAGGGCTAGGGCTAGGGTTAGGGTTAATAACTACTAATACCATGGAACTGGACCTGAGGGCTAGGGATAGGGCTAGGGTTAGGGTTAATAACTACTAATACCATGGAACTGGACCTGAGGGCTAGGGTTAGGGTTAGGGTTAGGGTTAATAACTACTAATACCATGGAACTGGACCTGAGGGCTAGGGATAGGGCTAGGGTTAGGGTTAATAACTACTAATACCATGGAACTGGACCTGAGGGCTAGGGCTAGGGCTAGGGTTAGGGTTAATAACTACTAATACCATGGAACTGGACCTGAGGGCTAGGGCTAGGGCTAGGGTTAGGGTTAATAACTACTAATACCATGGAACTGGACCTGAGGGCTAGGGTTAGGGTTAGGGTTAATAACTACTAATACCATGGAACTGGACCTGAGGGCTAGGGCTAGGGCTAGGGTTAGGGTTAATAACTACTAATACCATGGAACTGGACCTGAGGGCTAGGGTTAGGGTTAGGGTTAATAACTACTAATACCATGGAACTGGACCTGAGGGCTAGGGATAGGGCTAGGGTTAGGGTTAATAACTACTAATACCATGGAACTGGACCTGAGGGCTAGGGTTAGGGTTAGGGTTAATAACTACTAATACCATGGAACTGGACCTGAGGGCTAGGGCTAGGGCTAGGGTTAGGGTTAATAACTACTAATACCATGGAACTGGACCTGAGGGCTAGGGATAGGGCTAGGGTTAGGGTTAATAACTACTAATACCATGGAACTGGACCTGAGGGCTAGGGTTAGGGCTAGGGTTAGGGTTAATAACTACTAATACCATGGAACTGGACCTGAGGGCTAGGGCTAGGGCTAGGGTTAGGGTTAATAACTACTAATACCATGGAACTGGACCTGAGGGCTAGGGCTAGGGCTAGGGTTAGGGTTAATAAATACTAATACCATGGAACTGGACCTGAGGGCTAGGGCTAGGGCTAGGGTTAGGGTTAATAACTACTAATACCATGGAACTGGACCTGAGGGCTAGGGATAGGGCTAGGGTTAGGGTTAATAACTACTAATACCATGGAACTGGACCTGAGGGCTAGGGATAGGGCTAGGGTTAGGGTTAATAACTACTAATACCATGGAACTGGACCTGAGGGCTAGGGCTAGGGCTAGGGTTAGGGTTAATAACTACTAATACCATGGAACTGGACCTGAGGGCTAGGGCTAGGGCTAGGGTTAGGGTTAATAACTACTAATACCATGGAACTGGACCTGAGGGCTAGGGATAGGGCTAGGGTTAGGGTTAATAACTACTAATACCATGGAACTGGACCTGAGGGCTAGGGATAGGGCTAGGGTTAGGGTTAATAACTACTAATACCATGGAACTGGACCTGAGGGCTAGGGTTAGGGTTAGGGTTAGGGTTAATAATTACTAATACCATGGAACTGGACCTGAGGGCTAGGGATAGGGCTAGGGTTAGGGTTAATAACTACTAATACCATGGAACTGGACCTGAGGGCTAGGGCTAGGGCTAGGGTTAGGGTTAATAACTACTAATACCATGGAACTGGACCTGAGGGCTAGGGCTAGGGCTAGGGATAGGGCTAGGGTTAGGGTTAATAACTACTAATACCATGGAACAGGACCTGAGGGCTAGGGATAGGGCTAGGGGTTAGGGTTAATAACTACTAATACCATGGAACTGGACCTGAGGGCTAGGGTTAGGGTTAGGGTTAGGGTTAATAACTACTAATACCATGGAACTGGACCTGAGGGCTAGGGATAGGGCTAGGGTTAGGGTTAATAACTACTAATACCATGGAACTGGACCTGAGGGCTAGGGATAGGGCTAGGGTTAGGGTTAATAACTACTAATACCATGGAACTGGACCTGAGGGCTAGGGCTAGGGCTAGGGTTAGGGTTAATAACTACTAATACCATGGAACTGGACCTGAGGGCTAGGGATAGGGATAGGGTTAGGGTTAGGGTTAATAACTACTAATACCATGGAACTGGACCTGAGGGCTAGGGCTAGGGCTAGGGTTAGGGTTAATAACTACTAATACCATGGAACTGGACCTGAGGGCTAGGGCTAGGGCTAGGGTTAGGGTTAATAACTACTAATACCATGGAACTGGACCTGAGGGCTAGGGATAGGGCTAGGGTTAGGGTTAATAACTACTAATACCATGGAACTGGACCTGAGAGCTAGGGATAGGGCTAGGGTTAGGGTTAATAACTACTAATACCATGGAACTGGACCTGAGGGCTAGGGATAGGGCTAGGGTTAGGGTTAATAACTACTAATACCATGGAACTGGACCTGAGGGCTAGGGATAGGGTTAGGGTTAGGGTTAATAACTACTAATACCATGGAACTGGACCTGAGGGCTAGGGATAGGGCTAGGGTTAGGGTTAATAACTACTAATACCATGGAACTGGACCTGAGGGCTAGGGATAGGGTTAGGGTTAGGGTTAATAACTACTAATACCATGGAACAGGACCTGAGGGCTAGGGATAGGGCTAGGGTTAGGGTTAATAACTACTAATACCATGGAACTGGACCTGAGGGCTAGGGTTAGGGTTAGGGTTAGGGTTAGGGTTAATAACTACTAATACCATGGAACTGGACCTGAGGGCTAGGGATAGGGTTAGGGTTAGGGTTAATAACTACTAATACCATGGAACTGGACCTGAGGGCTAGGGCTAGGGCTAGGGTTAGGGTTAATAACTACTAATACCATGGAACTGGACCTGAGGGCTAGGGCTAGGGCTAGGGTTAGGGTTAATAACTACTAATACCATGGAACTGGACCTGAGGGCTAGGGATAGGGTTAGGGTTAGGGTTAATAACTACTAATACCATGGAACAGGACCTGAGGGCTAGGGATAGGGCTAGGGTTAGGGTTAATAACTACTAATACCATGGAACTGGACCTGAGGGCTAGGGTTAGGGTTAGGGTTAGGGTTAGGGTTAATAACTACTAATACCATGGAACTGGACCTGAGGGCTAGGGATAGGGCTAGGGTTAGGGTTAATAACTACTAATACCATGGAACTGGACCTGAGAGCTAGGGCTAGGGATAGGGTTAGGTTTAATAACTACTAATACCATGGAACTGGACCTGAGGGCAGGCCCGGGGGAACAGGCTCTGACGCTCTGGGCAGTGTACCTATGATGCGCCCCCCCCCCCCCCCCCCCCCCCCCCCCCGGCCCCCCCCCCCGTCTGTACATGGGCTTCTGAAAGGTTAAATAACAACACAGAGACTATACTGTTTGAAAATGAAATAACACATTTACTTCAAAATGAAATAACCATCACTTTATACTTCACAGCTACAGTAAGTGTCTAAATGGGGAGGATAAAGAAAGTCCGATAATAAAGATGTCGGTCTTCTCATGCGACGCAGTTGGCTCGCTTCAATCTCTCCCTCTCTCTCTCTCTCTCGGTTATTGACTGTTGTTTCTCAATTCTCAAACTTTGGTTTACAGACTGTCGATGATTGCTACAAAACAAAAACAAACAAAAAAAAGAATCAGTGCCTGCAGGCTACAGTTCTATTTATTTACAGTATTACAACAACACGAAAGCAGTGACTATCTCTCCACTGCTCCATTCAGCACCGCCGCACCGGGGACAGCGCCCCGCGACACACACACACACACACACACACACACACACACACACACACACACACACACACACACACACACACACACACACACACACACACACACACACACACACATGCATGATGAAATAACAGTTTTACTCACCCGCTAGAAGTGGACCTTTCTTGCCTTGGCTGCAGCAAACTCTTCAATAATTCTGGAGTATTCCAAATTATTAGTTATTTCGTGCTCGATAGCCATTTCTGCTAGTCCATTGAGACGGTCTTGAGACATGCTTGACCTCATGTAGTTCTTCAGGAGCTTCAATTTGGAAAAGCTTCTCTCTGCAGAGGCCACGGTTACTGGCACAGTCAACAGTATGCGCAGGGCAACACTAAGGTTTGGATACATGTCCAAGACGCCTTGCTCGTAAATGTAACACAACATGCCAAATGGAGATGTTTGGGGATAGCTGTTGACAATTAGTTTTATCTCAAGACACATGTCCTGAGCATCGATGTCCCCCATTTCCTCAGCAAAACGTTTACATCTCTCAGGCAGTGAGCCGTCTTCAATCGCTGTCCACATGTCCGCGGTGCTGAAGAGGAAACCATACAAATCATTGAATCTGTCTAGCTGTGAAAATCGCTCTCTGATGCTGGACAGAGCCTTGTCAGCCAGGGGGAGAAATATATCACGCTTGTAGTTTTCTTCAGGTGTAATTGGTGGGCGATCATCTTTACCCTCATAATCAAATAGAGCTTTTCTTTTTCTCTGTCGCTGTTCTGGGAATCGAGTGGTTATTTCCACTGTGGCCTTTTCAGCAATCGCTCGTGCGTTTGTGCGCGCATCCATGAACCCTTTTTCTCTGAAGTCCTCGAGAAATAGTATGACAGCACGGATTTCGTTTAGAAGGGTTTCCATGCTGACTGTGGGACTTTGTAGTTGTTTGCTCACTTTATTTATTTGAAACAAAATGTCATGCCACACCACAACGCTCACGATAAATGGCCCCGTTATAATTTCTTTTGATAGACTTTTGGCCTCTGATGCTGTTACACCATCTTTGTGCTTGAGTGCATAGTCCTCCAGCGCTCCCAGTGCTATGTGAACCTCTTCTAGGTGGTAACGCAGCACCTTTACGCTCTCTATATGTGATTCCCAGCGGGTATCTGAGAGGGGTTTTACAGTCAGCCCAGAATCAGTCACGTGTGTCTTCAGTATTGCCCAGCGAGGAGGGGAAGAGCTAAAGAGGTTGTATATTCTTTGAAGGATTCCAAAAAAAGTGATAGCCTGCGCAGAGGACTTGGCAGCATCACAAACAACTAAGTTTAATGTGTGGCTGCTACAAGGCATGTAGTGTGCTTTTCTGTTGAGATCGAGGATTCGTTTTTGCACGCCCTGATTCTTGCCTTTCATGTTACTCCCGTTATCATAACTTTGGCCCCTGCAGTCACTGATGTCGAGACCCAGTTTTTCCAGATGGCTCAAGAAAGTATTGCACAGTGCTTCACCTGTTGTGGACTCACATGGAATAAATCCAGTGAAATGCTCAGCAATAGAAACAACAGCAGGCTTTTCTTCTGTTTTTGGGACACAAGTCACAATGCGCAAAATGACTGACATCTGTTCAATATGGCTGATGTCGGGTGTACAGTCCAGAATAACTGAATAATATTTTGCGTTGTGCACCTTTTCACAGATGGACTGGAGAACCATCCCTCCTATCCTCACAATCAGCTCATTCTGTATGTCCTTGCTGAGGTAATGAGTGGTTATGTCACGTCTGTCGATTCTTCTCAAGTGCTCGCTCATTACTGGGTCGTGTATAGCCATCAGCTGCACCTGTCCTAAAAAATGACCATTGGAGTGCTCGTACAGTCTGTCTGATGTCCCACGAAAGGCCATGTTGCGTTCAGCTAAATGGCAGACGATGGAGATAATTCTGCCCAGCACTTCTCTCCAGTATGTTTTTTCTCTCTCTATTAGATCCATATGTTGCCAGTCCACTGTCTTCATAGTAGCCATGCCAATCTTGAGCGTGTGCCACGCTTCCATACAACGGGTGTGTGCTTTTGATTGCTCGTGAGATTTTAGAATATCCCCGACGTGTTTCCATCCATCATATCCCTCATTTGACAGACTGATGTCACGTTTCCCGAAAAGCAAGCAACAAAAACAGAAAACCCTATCCTCAGATTTTGAGTACATTAGCCACGTTCTCTTTATTTGTTCTCCATTATTGAGTGTAATGAAATAGTAATTTTTGTGAAATCGCCGAGGAGGGGACTCAGTATTTTGTGGGAAACTATATTCCATAATTTGCTCTGGGCCTCTTTTAACGAGCTCTGTCCTGACAGAGTCAGTGATTCGTTTTGGCCACAATCCGGGGTCATCAGATAGAGATAAAATGACCTCTGCAGTCTCTGTCTCACTGTCACTGTCTTTTTCGCCCTCGCCCTCCATGGGCTCAATCACTTCATGATCATCATCATCATCATCATCATCATTTTCACTTACGGCTTCGGGCTGCTGCGTTCCAGCAGCTTGCGCTCCAGAAGAGCCAGCCACCACCACTTCGTCCTGGGCAGGCTCGGCAGGTGGCTGTGCCTGTGGATCCTGCTCCATTTCCCCATGATCTGAATCATCATCCCCGGATCGCGGACCCGCCGGACCGTCACTGGTACCGGTAACATTAGACTCGGGGCTGGCGCGCGCGGCCGCTGCGGCAGCGCCACCGGTAAAAAAAGATGTCAATTTTGGATATGATTCCAATTGTTTTGCCCTTTCTTCCTTCTTCCTCTTGTTTTGCGCCCCACTTGCTTTCTTTCTGTTCATTTTGTTTTGTTGTTGTCTCCCCTCCTGACACACTGCCGACACATGGGTTGATGGGTAATTAGTAGAAATGTATTTTACTGTGAGGCGCTCAGCACACCGGGGGCGCCGTCTGGGCACTTGCCCACACTGCCCACCGTAATCGCCGCTTCTGCCTGAGGGCTAGGGCTAGGGCTAGGGTTAGGGTTAATAACTACTAATACCATGGAACAGGACCTGAGGGCTAGGGATAGGGCTAGGGTTAGGGTTAATAACTACTAATACCATGGAACTGGACCTGAGGGCTAGGGATAGGGCTAGGGTTAGGGTTAATAACTACTAATACCATGGAACTGGACCTGAGGGCTAGGGATAGGGTTAGGGTTAGGGTTAATAACTACTAATACCATGGAACTGGACCTGAGGGCTAGGGCTAGGGCTAGGGTTAGGGTTAATAACTACTAATACCATGGAACTGGACCTGAGGGATAGGGCTAGGGCTAGGGTTAGGGTTAATAACTACTAATACCATGGAACTGGACCTGAGGGCTAGGGCTAGGGCTAGGGTTAGGGTTAATAACTACTAATACCATGGAACTGGACCTGAGGGCTAGGGCTAGTGCTAGGGTTAGGGTTAATAACTACTAATACCATGGAACTGGACCTGAGGGCTAGGGCTAGGGCTAGGGTTAGGGTTAACTAGACCAGGTCAACCTGGTTGTGCCAGACCCCCTGTCTGTCATCATCATTTATGACATCATGCCTTTTGTAGGCATGTCATCATCATGTCATCATCATATATACCCTTTATATAGAAAACCAGGACAGACAGACCGACATTTGCTTATGTAGGCCTACCCATTTCATGGGTCTGGCAATAACTACTAATACCATGGAACTGGACCTGAGGGCTAGGGATAGGGCTAGGGTTAGGGTTAATAACTACTAATACCATGGAACTGGACCTGAGGGATAGGGCTAGGGCTAGGGTTAGGGTTAGGGTTAATAACTACTAATACCATGGAACTGGACCTGAGGGCTAGGGTTAGGGATAGGGTTAGGGTTAATAACTACTAATACCATGGAACTGGACCTGAGGGCTAGGGCTAGGGCTAGGGTTAGGGTTAATAACTACTAATACCATGGAACTGGACCTGAGGGCTAGGGATAGGGCTAGGGTTAGGGTTAATAACTACTAATACCATGGAACTGGACCTGAGGGCTAGGGATAGGGCTAGGGTTAGGGTTAATAACTACTAATACCATGGAACTGGACCTGAGGGCTAGGGTTAGGGTTAGGGTTAATAACTACTAATACCATGGAACTGGACCTGAGGGCTAGGGCTAGGGCTATGGTTAGGGTTAATAACTACTAATACCATGGAACTGGACCTGAGGGCTAGGGCTAGGGCTATGGTTAGGGTTAATAACTACTAATACCATGGAACTGGACCTGAGGGCTAGGCTTAGGGCTATGGTTAGGGTTAATAACTACTAATACCATGGAACTGGACCTGAGGGCTAGGGTTAGGGCTAGGGATAGGGTTAATAACTACTAATACCATGGAACAGGACCTGAGGGCTAGGGATAGGGCTAGGGATAGGGTTAATAACTACTAATACCATGGAACAGGGCCTGAGGGCTAGGGATAGGGCTAGGGTTAGGGTTAATAACTACTAATACCATGGAACTGGACCTGAGGGCTAGGGATAGGGCTAGGGTTAGGGTTAATAACTACTAATACCATGGAACTGGACCTGAGGGCTAGGGCTAGGGCTAGGGTTAGGGTTAATAACTACTAATACCATGGAACTGGACCTGAGGGCTAGGGCTAGGGCTAGGGTTAGGGTTAATAAATACTAATACCATGGAACTGGACCTGAGGGCTAGGGATAGGGTTAGGGTTAGGGTTAATAACTACTAATACCATGGAACTGGACCTGAGGGCTAGGGCTAGGGCTAGGGTTAGGGTTAGGGTTAATAACTACTAATACCATGGAACTGGACCTGAGGGCTAGGGCTAGGGTTAGGGTTAATAACTACTAATACCATGGAACTGGACCTGAGCGCTAGGGCTAGGGCTAGGTTTAGGGTTAATAACTACTAATACCATGGAACTGGACCTGAGGGCTAGGGCTAGGGCTAGGGTTAGGGTTAATAACTACTAATACCATGGAACTGGACCTGAGGGCTAGGGATAGGGCTAGGGTTAGGGTTAATAACTACTAATACCATGGAACTGGACCTGAGGGCTAGGGATAGGGCTAGGGTTAGGGTTAATAACTACTAATACCATGGAACTGGACCTGAGGGCTAGGGTTAGGGTTAGGGTTAATAACTACTAATACCATGGAACTGGACCTGAGGGCTAGGGCTAGGGCTATGGTTAGGGTTAATAACTACTAATACCATGGAACTGGACCTGAGGGCTAGGGCTAGGGCTATGGTTAGGGTTAATAACTACTAATACCATGGAACTGGACCTGAGGGCTAGGCTTAGGGCTATGGTTAGGGTTAATAACTACTAATACCATGGAACTGGACCTGAGGGCTAGGGTTAGGGCTAGGGATAGGGTTAATAACTACTAATACCATGGAACAGGACCTGAGGGCTAGGGATAGGGCTAGGGATAGGGTTAATAACTACTAATACCATGGAACAGGGCCTGAGGGCTAGGGATAGGGCTAGGGTTAGGGTTAATAACTACTAATACCATGGAACTGGACCTGAGGGCTAGGGATAGGGCTAGGGTTAGGGTTAATAACTACTAATACCATGGAACTGGACCTGAGGGCTAGGGCTAGGGCTAGGGTTAGGGTTAATAACTACTAATACCATGGAACTGGACCTGAGGGCTAGGGCTAGGGCTAGGGTTAGGGTTAATAAATACTAATACCATGGAACTGGACCTGAGGGCTAGGGATAGGGTTAGGGTTAGGGTTAATAACTACTAATACCATGGAACTGGACCTGAGGGCTAGGGCTAGGGCTAGGGTTAGGGTTAGGGTTAATAACTACTAATACCATGGAACTGGACCTGAGGGCTAGGGCTAGGGTTAGGGTTAATAACTACTAATACCATGGAACTGGACCTGAGCGCTAGGGCTAGGGCTAGGGTTAGGGTTAATAACTACTAATACCATGGAACTGGACCTGAGGGCTAGGGATAGGGCTAGGGTTAGGGTTAATAACTACTAATACCATGGAACTGGACCTGAGGGCTAGGCTTAGGGCTATGGTTAGGGTTAATAACTACTAATACCATGGAACTGGACCTGAGGGCTAGGGTTAGGGCTAGGGATAGGGTTAATAACTACTAATACCATGGAACAGGACCTGAGGGCTAGGGATAGGGCTAGGGATAGGGTTAATAACTACTAATACCATGGAACAGGGCCTGAGGGCTAGGGATAGGGCTAGGGTTAGGGTTAATAACTACTAATACCATGGAACTGGACCTGAGGGCTAGGGATAGGGCTAGGGTTAGGGTTAATAACTACTAATACCATGGAACTGGACCTGAGGGCTAGGGCTAGGGCTAGGGTTAGGGTTAATAACTACTAATACCATGGAACTGGACCTGAGGGCTAGGGCTAGGGCTAGGGTTAGGGTTAATAACTACTAATACCATGGAACTGGACCTGAGGGCTAGGGATAGGGTTAGGGTTAGGGTTAATAACTACTAATACCATGGAACTGGACCTGAGGGCTAGGGCTAGGGCTAGGGTTAGGGTTAGGGTTAATAACTACTAATACCATGGAACTGGACCTGAGGGCTAGGGCTAGGGTTAGGGTTAATAACTACTAATACCATGGAACTGGACCTGAGCGCTAGGGCTAGGGCTAGGGTTAGGGTTAATAACTACTAATACCATGGAACTGGACCTGAGGGCTAGGGCTAGGGCTAGGGTTAGGGTTAATAACTACTAATACCATGGAACTGGACCTGAGGGCTAGGGATAGGGCTAGGGTTAGGGTTAATAACTACTAATACCATGGAACTGGACCTGAGGGCTAGGGTTAGGGATAGGGTTAGGGTTAATAACTACTAATACCATGGAACTGGACCTGAGGGCTAGGGCTAGGGCTAGGGTTAGGGTTAATAACTACTAATACCATGGAACTGGACCTGAGGGCTAGGGATAGGGCTAGGGTTAGGGTTAATAACTACTAATACCATGGAACTGGACCTGAGGGCTAGGGATAGGGCTAGGGTTAGGGTTAATAACTACTAATACCATGGAACTGGACCTGAGGGCTAGGGTTAGGGTTAGGGTTAATAACTATAATACCATGGAACTGGACCTGAGGGCTAGGGCTAGGGCTATGGTTAGGGTTAATAACTACTAATACCATGGAACTGGACCTGAGGGCTAGGGCTAGGGCTATGGTTAGGGTTAATAACTACTAATACCATGGAACTGGACCTGAGGGCTAGGCTTAGGGCTATGGTTAGGGTTAATAACTACTAATACCATGGAACTGGACCTGAGGGCTAGGGTTAGGGCTAGGGATAGGGTTAATAACTACTAATACCATGGAACAGGACCTGAGGGCTAGGGATAGGGCTAGGGATAGGGTTAATAACTACTAATACCATGGAACAGGGCCTGAGGGCTAGGGATAGGGCTAGGGTTAGGGTTAATAACTACTAATACCATGGAACTGGACCTGAGGGCTAGGGCTAGGGCTAGGGTTAGGGTTAATAAATACTAATACCATGGAACTGGACCTGAGGGCTAGGGATAGGGTTAGGGTTAGGGTTAATAACTACTAATACCATGGAACTGGACCTGAGGGCTAGGGCTAGGGCTAGGGTTAGGGTTAGGGTTAATAACTACTAATACCATGGAACTGGACCTGAGGGCTAGGGCTAGGGTTAGGGTTAATAACTACTAATACCATGGAACTGGACCTGAGCGCTAGGGCTAGGGCTAGGTTTAGGGTTAATAACTACTAATACCATGGAACTGGACCTGAGGGCTAGGGCTAGGGCTAGGGTTAGGGTTAATAACTACTAATACCATGGAACTGGACCTGAGGGCTAGGGATAGGGCTAGGGTTAGGGTTAATAACTACTAATACCATGGAACTGGACCTGAGGGCTAGGGATAGGGCTAGGGTTAGGGTTAATAACTACTAATACCATGGAACTGGACCTGAGGGCTAGGGATAGGGCTAGGGTTAGGGTTAATAACTACTAATACCATGGAACTGGACCTGAGGGCTAGGGTTAGGGTTAGGGTTAATAACTACTAATACCATGGAACTGGACCTGAGGGCTAGGGCTAGGGCTATGGTTAGGGTTAATAACTACTAATACCATGGAACTGGACCTGAGGGCTAGGGCTAGGGCTATGGTTAGGGTTAATAACTACTAATACCATGGAACTGGACCTGAGGGCTAGGCTTAGGGCTATGGTTAGGGTTAATAACTACTAATACCATGGAACTGGACCTGAGGGCTAGGGTTAGGGCTAGGGATAGGGTTAATAACTACTAATACCATGGAACAGGACCTGAGGGCTAGGGATAGGGCTAGGGATAGGGTTAATAACTACTAATACCATGGAACAGGGCCTGAGGGCTAGGGATAGGGCTAGGGTTAGGGTTAATAACTACTAATACCATGGAACTGGACCTGAGGGCTAGGGATAGGGCTAGGGTTAGGGTTAATAACTACTAATACCATGGAACTGGACCTGAGGGCTAGGGCTAGGGCTAGGGTTAGGGTTAATAACTACTAATACCATGGAACTGGACCTGAGGGCTAGGGCTAGGGCTAGGGTTAGGGTTAATAAATACTAATACCATGGAACTGGACCTGAGGGCTAGGGATAGGGTTAGGGTTAGGGTTAATAACTACTAATACCATGGAACTGGACCTGAGGGCTAGGGCTAGGGCTAGGGTTAGGGTTAGGGTTAATAACTACTAATACCATGGAACTGGACCTGAGGGCTAGGGCTAGGGTTAGGGTTAATAACTACTAATACCATGGAACTGGACCTGAGCGCTAGGGCTAGGGCTAGGTTTAGGGTTAATAACTACTAATACCATGGAACTGGACCTGAGGGCTAGGGCTAGGGCTAGGGTTAGGGTTAATAACTACTAATACCATGGAACTGGACCTGAGGGCTAGGGATAGGGCTAGGGTTAGGGTTAATAACTACTAATACCATGGAACTGGACCTGAGGGCTAGGGATAGGGCTAGGGTTAGGGTTAATAACTACTAATACCATGGAACTGGACCTGAGGGCTAGGGTTAGGGTTAGGGTTAATAACTACTAATACCATGGAACTGGACCTGAGGGCTAGGGCTAGGGCTATGGTTAGGGTTAATAACTACTAATACCATGGAACTGGACCTGAGGGCTAGGGCTAGGGCTATGGTTAGGGTTAATAACTACTAATACCATGGAACTGGACCTGAGGGCTAGGCTTAGGGCTATGGTTAGGGTTAATAACTACTAATACCATGGAACTGGACCTGAGGGCTAGGGTTAGGGCTAGGGATAGGGTTAATAACTACTAATACCATGGAACAGGACCTGAGGGCTAGGGATAGGGCTAGGGATAGGGTTAATAACTACTAATACCATGGAACAGGGCCTGAGGGCTAGGGATAGGGCTAGGGTTAGGGTTAATAACTACTAATACCATGGAACTGGACCTGAGGGCTAGGGATAGGGCTAGGGTTAGGGTTAATAACTACTAATACCATGGAACTGGACCTGAGGGCTAGGGCTAGGGCTAGGGTTAGGGTTAATAACTACTAATACCATGGAACTGGACCTGAGGGCTAGGGCTAGGGCTAGGGTTAGGGTTAATAAATACTAATACCATGGAACTGGACCTGAGGGCTAGGGATAGGGTTAGGGTTAGGGTTAATAACTACTAATACCATGGAACTGGACCTGAGGGCTAGGGCTAGGGCTAGGGTTAGGGTTAGGGTTAATAACTACTAATACCATGGAACTGGACCTGAGGGCTAGGGCTAGGGTTAGGGTTAATAACTACTAATACCATGGAACTGGACCTGAGCGCTAGGGCTAGGGCTAGGTTTAGGGTTAATAACTACTAATACCATGGAACTGGACCTGAGGGCTAGGGCTAGGGCTAGGGTTAGGGTTAATAACTACTAATACCATGGAACTGGACCTGAGGGCTAGGGATAGGGCTAGGGTTAGGGTTAATAACTACTAATACCATGGAACTGGACCTGAGGGCTAGGGATAGGGCTAGGGTTAGGGTTAATAACTACTAATACCATGGAACTGGACCTGAGGGCTAGGGTTAGGGTTAGGGTTAATAACTACTAATACCATGGAACTGGACCTGAGGGCTAGGGCTAGGGCTATGGTTAGGGTTAATAACTACTAATACCATGGAACTGGACCTGAGGGCTAGGGCTAGGGCTATGGTTAGGGTTAATAACTACTAATACCATGGAACTGGACCTGAGGGCTAGGCTTAGGGCTATGGTTAGGGTTAATAACTACTAATACCATGGAACTGGACCTGAGGGCTAGGGTTAGGGCTAGGGATAGGGTTAATAACTACTAATACCATGGAACAGGACCTGAGGGCTAGGGATAGGGCTAGGGATAGGGTTAATAACTACTAATACCATGGAACAGGGCCTGAGGGCTAGGGATAGGGCTAGGGTTAGGGTTAATAACTACTAATACCATGGAACTGGACCTGAGGGCTAGGGATAGGGCTAGGGTTAGGGTTAATAACTACTAATACCATGGAACTGGACCTGAGGGCTAGGGCTAGGGCTAGGGTTAGGGTTAATAACTACTAATACCATGGAACTGGACCTGAGGGCTAGGGCTAGGGCTAGGGTTAGGGTTAATAAATACTAATACCATGGAACTGGACCTGAGGGCTAGGGATAGGGTTAGGGTTAGGGTTAATAACTACTAATACCATGGAACTGGACCTGAGGGCTAGGGCTAGGGCTAGGGTTAGGGTTAGGGTTAATAACTACTAATACCATGGAACTGGACCTGAGGGCTAGGGCTAGGGCTAGGGTTAGGGTTAGGGTTAATAACTACTAATACCATGGAACTGGACCTGAGGGCTAGGGTTAGGGCTAGGGATAGGGTTAATAACTACTAATACCATGGAACAGGACCTGAGGGCTAGGGATAGGGCTAGGGATAGGGTTAATAACTACTAATACCATGGAACAGGGCCTGAGGGCTAGGGATAGGGCTAGGGTTAGGGTTAATAACTACTAATACCATGGAACTGGACCTGAGGGCTAGGGATAGGGCTAGGGTTAGGGTTAATAACTACTAATACCATGGAACTGGACCTGAGGGCTAGGGCTAGGGCTAGGGTTAGGGTTAATAACTACTAATACCATGGAACTGGACCTGAGGGCTAGGGCTAGGGCTAGGGTTAGGGTTAATAAATACTAATACCATGGAACTGGACCTGAGGGCTAGGGATAGGGTTAGGGTTAGGGTTAATAACTACTAATACCATGGAACTGGACCTGAGGGCTAGGGCTAGGGCTAGGGTTAGGGTTAGGGTTAATAACTACTAATACCATGGAACTGGACCTGAGGGCTAGGGCTAGGGTTAGGGTTAATAACTACTAATACCATGGAACTGGACCTGAGCGCTAGGGCTAGGGCTAGGGTTAGGGTTAATAACTACTAATACCATGGAACTGGACCTGAGGGCTAGGGCTAGGGCTAGGGTTAGGGTTAATAACTACTAATACCATGGAACTGGACCTGAGGGCTAGGGATAGGGCTAGGGTTAGGGTTAATAACTACTAATACCATGGAACTGGACCTGAGGGCTAGGCTTAGGGCTATGGTTAGGGTTAATAACTACTAATACCATGGAACTGGACCTGAGGGCTAGGGTTAGGGCTAGGGATAGGGTTAATAACTACTAATACCATGGAACAGGACCTGAGGGCTAGGGATAGGGCTAGGGATAGGGTTAATAACTACTAATACCATGGAACAGGGCCTGAGGGCTAGGGATAGGGCTAGGGTTAGGGTTAATAACTACTAATACCATGGAACTGGACCTGAGGGCTAGGGATAGGGCTAGGGTTAGGGTTAATAACTACTAATACCATGGAACTGGACCTGAGGGCTAGGGCTAGGGCTAGGGTTAGGGTTAATAACTACTAATACCATGGAACTGGACCTGAGGGCTAGGGCTAGGGCTAGGGTTAGGGTTAATAACTACTAATACCATGGAACTGGACCTGAGGGCTAGGGATAGGGTTAGGGTTAGGGTTAATAACTACTAATACCATGGAACTGGACCTGAGGGCTAGGGCTAGGGCTAGGGTTAGGGTTAGGGTTAATAACTACTAATACCATGGAACTGGACCTGAGGGCTAGGGCTAGGGTTAGGGTTAATAACTACTAATACCATGGAACTGGACCTGAGCGCTAGGGCTAGGGCTAGGGTTAGGGTTAATAACTACTAATACCATGGAACTGGACCTGAGGGCTAGGGCTAGGGCTAGGGTTAGGGTTAATAACTACTAATACCATGGAACTGGACCTGAGGGCTAGGGATAGGGCTAGGGTTAGGGTTAATAACTACTAATACCATGGAACTGGACCTGAGGGCTAGGGTTAGGGATAGGGTTAGGGTTAATAACTACTAATACCATGGAACTGGACCTGAGGGCTAGGGCTAGGGCTAGGGTTAGGGTTAATAACTACTAATACCATGGAACTGGACCTGAGGGCTAGGGATAGGGCTAGGGTTAGGGTTAATAACTACTAATACCATGGAACTGGACCTGAGGGCTAGGGATAGGGCTAGGGTTAGGGTTAATAACTACTAATACCATGGAACTGGACCTGAGGGCTAGGGTTAGGGTTAGGGTTAATAACTATAATACCATGGAACTGGACCTGAGGGCTAGGGCTAGGGCTATGGTTAGGGTTAATAACTACTAATACCATGGAACTGGACCTGAGGGCTAGGGCTAGGGCTATGGTTAGGGTTAATAACTACTAATACCATGGAACTGGACCTGAGGGCTAGGCTTAGGGCTATGGTTAGGGTTAATAACTACTAATACCATGGAACTGGACCTGAGGGCTAGGGTTAGGGCTAGGGATAGGGTTAATAACTACTAATACCATGGAACAGGACCTGAGGGCTAGGGATAGGGCTAGGGATAGGGTTAATAACTACTAATACCATGGAACAGGGCCTGAGGGCTAGGGATAGGGCTAGGGTTAGGGTTAATAACTACTAATACCATGGAACTGGACCTGAGGGCTAGGGCTAGGGCTAGGGTTAGGGTTAATAAATACTAATACCATGGAACTGGACCTGAGGGCTAGGGATAGGGTTAGGGTTAGGGTTAATAACTACTAATACCATGGAACTGGACCTGAGGGCTAGGGCTAGGGCTAGGGTTAGGGTTAGGGTTAATAACTACTAATACCATGGAACTGGACCTGAGGGCTAGGGCTAGGGTTAGGGTTAATAACTACTAATACCATGGAACTGGACCTGAGCGCTAGGGCTAGGGCTAGGTTTAGGGTTAATAACTACTAATACCATGGAACTGGACCTGAGGGCTAGGGCTAGGGCTAGGGTTAGGGTTAATAACTACTAATACCATGGAACTGGACCTGAGGGCTAGGGATAGGGCTAGGGTTAGGGTTAATAACTACTAATACCATGGAACTGGACCTGAGGGCTAGGGATAGGGCTAGGGTTAGGGTTAATAACTACTAATACCATGGAACTGGACCTGAGGGCTAGGGTTAGGGTTAGGGTTAATAACTACTAATACCATGGAACTGGACCTGAGGGCTAGGGCTAGGGCTATGGTTAGGGTTAATAACTACTAATACCATGGAACTGGACCTGAGGGCTAGGGCTAGGGCTATGGTTAGGGTTAATAACTACTAATACCATGGAACTGGACCTGAGGGCTAGGGTTAGGGCTAGGGATAGGGTTAATAACTACTAATACCATGGAACAGGACCTGAGGGCTAGGGATAGGGCTAGGGATAGGGTTAATAACTACTAATACCATGGAACAGGGCCTGAGGGCTAGGGATAGGGCTAGGGTTAGGGTTAATAACTACTAATACCATGGAACTGGACCTGAGGGCTAGGGATAGGGCTAGGGTTAGGGTTAATAACTACTAATACCATGGAACTGGACCTGAGGGCTAGGGCTAGGGCTAGGGTTAGGGTTAATAACTACTAATACCATGGAACTGGACCTGAGGGCTAGGGCTAGGGCTAGGGTTAGGGTTAATAAATACTAATACCATGGAACTGGACCTGAGGGCTAGGGATAGGGTTAGGGTTAGGGTTAATAACTACTAATACCATGGAACTGGACCTGAGGGCTAGGGCTAGGGCTAGGGTTAGGGTTAGGGTTAATAACTACTAATACCATGGAACTGGACCTGAGGGCTAGGGCTAGGGTTAGGGTTAATAACTACTAATACCATGGAACTGGACCTGAGCGCTAGGGCTAGGGCTAGGGTTAGGGTTAATAACTACTAATACCATGGAACTGGACCTGAGGGCTAGGGCTAGGGCTAGGGTTAGGGTTAATAACTACTAATACCATGGAACTGGACCTGAGGGCTAGGGATAGGGCTAGGGTTAGGGTTAATAACTACTAATACCATGGAACTGGACCTGAGGGCTAGGCTTAGGGCTATGGTTAGGGTTAATAACTACTAATACCATGGAACTGGACCTGAGGGCTAGGGTTAGGGCTAGGGATAGGGTTAATAACTACTAATACCATGGAACAGGACCTGAGGGCTAGGGATAGGGCTAGGGATAGGGTTAATAACTACTAATACCATGGAACAGGGCCTGAGGGCTAGGGATAGGGCTAGGGTTAGGGTTAATAACTACTAATACCATGGAACTGGACCTGAGGGCTAGGGATAGGGCTAGGGTTAGGGTTAATAACTACTAATACCATGGAACTGGACCTGAGGGCTAGGGCTAGGGCTAGGGTTAGGGTTAATAACTACTAATACCATGGAACTGGACCTGAGGGCTAGGGCTAGGGCTAGGGTTAGGGTTAATAACTACTAATACCATGGAACTGGACCTGAGGGCTAGGGATAGGGTTAGGGTTAGGGTTAATAACTACTAATACCATGGAACTGGACCTGAGGGCTAGGGCTAGGGCTAGGGTTAGGGTTAGGGTTAATAACTACTAATACCATGGAACTGGACCTGAGGGCTAGGGCTAGGGTTAGGGTTAATAACTACTAATACCATGGAACTGGACCTGAGCGCTAGGGCTAGGGCTAGGGTTAGGGTTAATAACTACTAATACCATGGAACTGGACCTGAGGGCTAGGGTTAGGGTTAGGGTTAATAACTATAATACCACGGAACTGGACCTGAGGGCTAGGGCTAGGGCTATGGTTAGGGTTAATAACTACTAATACCATGGAACTGGACCTGAGGGCTAGGGCTAGGGCTATGGTTAGGGTTAATAACTACTAATACCATGGAACTGGACCTGAGGGCTAGGCTTAGGGCTATGGTTAGGGTTAATAACTACTAATACCATGGAACTGGACCTGAGGGCTAGGGTTAGGGCTAGGGATAGGGTTAATAACTACTAATACCATGGAACAGGACCTGAGGGCTAGGGATAGGGCTAGGGATAGGGTTAATAACTACTAATACCATGGAACAGGGCCTGAGGGCTAGGGATAGGGCTAGGGTTAGGGTTAATAACTACTAATACCATGGAACTGGACCTGAGGGCTAGGGCTAGGGCTAGGGTTAGGGTTAATAAATACTAATACCATGGAACTGGACCTGAGGGCTAGGGATAGGGTTAGGGTTAGGGTTAATAACTACTAATACCATGGAACTGGACCTGAGGGCTAGGGCTAGGGCTAGGGTTAGGGTTAGGGTTAATAACTACTAATACCATGGAACTGGACCTGAGGGCTAGGGCTAGGGTTAGGGTTAATAACTACTAATACCATGGAACTGGACCTGAGCGCTAGGGCTAGGGCTAGGTTTAGGGTTAATAACTACTAATACCATGGAACTGGACCTGAGGGCTAGGGCTAGGGCTAGGGTTAGGGTTAATAACTACTAATACCATGGAACTGGACCTGAGGGCTAGGGATAGGGCTAGGGTTAGGGTTAATAACTACTAATACCATGGAACTGGACCTGAGGGCTAGGGATAGGGCTAGGGTTAGGGTTAATAACTACTAATACCATGGAACTGGACCTGAGGGCTAGGGTTAGGGTTAGGGTTAATAACTACTAATACCATGGAACTGGACCTGAGGGCTAGGGCTAGGGCTATGGTTAGGGTTAATAACTACTAATACCATGGAACTGGACCTGAGGGCTAGGGCTAGGGCTATGGTTAGGGTTAATAACTACTAATACCATGGAACTGGACCTGAGGGCTAGGGTTAGGGCTAGGGATAGGGTTAATAACTACTAATACCATGGAACAGGACCTGAGGGCTAGGGATAGGGCTAGGGATAGGGTTAATAACTACTAATACCATGGAACAGGGCCTGAGGGCTAGGGATAGGGCTAGGGTTAGGGTTAATAACTACTAATACCATGGAACTGGACCTGAGGGCTAGGGATAGGGCTAGGGTTAGGGTTAATAACTACTAATACCATGGAACTGGACCTGAGGGCTAGGGCTAGGGCTAGGGTTAGGGTTAATAACTACTAATACCATGGAACTGGACCTGAGGGCTAGGGCTAGGGCTAGGGTTAGGGTTAATAAATACTAATACCATGGAACTGGACCTGAGGGCTAGGGCTAGGGCTAGGGTTAGGGTTAATAACTACTAATACCATGGAACTGGACCTGAGGGCTAGGGATAGGGCTAGGGTTAGGGTTAATAACTACTAATACCATGGAACTGGACCTGAGGGCTAGGGATAGGGCTAGGGTTAGGGTTAATAACTACTAATACCATGGAACTGGACCTGAGGGCTAGGGTTAGGGTTAGGGTTAATAACTACTAATACCATGGAACTGGACCTGAGGGCTAGGGCTAGGGCTATGGTTAGGGTTAATAACTACTAATACCATGGAACTGGACCTGAGGGCTAGGGCTAGGGCTATGGTTAGGGTTAATAACTACTAATACCATGGAACTGGACCTGAGGGCTAGGCTTAGGGCTATGGTTAGGGTTAATAACTACTAATACCATGGAACTGGACCTGAGGGCTAGGGTTAGGGCTAGGGATAGGGTTAATAACTACTAATACCATGGAACAGGACCTGAGGGCTAGGGATAGGGCTAGGGATAGGGTTAATAACTACTAATACCATGGAACAGGGCCTGAGGGCTAGGGATAGGGCTAGGGTTAGGGTTAATAACTACTAATACCATGGAACTGGACCTGAGGGCTAGGGATAGGGCTAGGGTTAGGGTTAATAACTACTAATACCATGGAACTGGACCTGAGGGCTAGGGTTAGGGCTAGGGTTAGGGTTAATAACTACTAATACCATGGAACTGGACCTGAGGGCTAGGGCTAGGGCTAGGGTTAGGGTTAATAAATACTAATACCATGGAACTGGACCTGAGGGCTAGGGATAGGGTTAGGGTTAGGGTTAATAACTACTAATACCATGGAACTGGACCTGAGGGCTAGGGCTAGGGCTAGGGTTAGGGTTAGGGTTAATAACTACTAATACCATGGAACTGGACCTGAGGGCTAGGGCTAGGGTTAGGGTTAATAACTACTAATACCATGGAACTGGACCTGAGCGCTAGGGCTAGGGCTAGGGTTAGGGTTAATAACTACTAATACCATGGAACTGGACCTGAGGGCTAGGGCTAGGGCTAGGGTTAGGGTTAATAACTACTAATACCATGGAACTGGACCTGAGGGCTAGGGATAGGGCTAGGGTTAGGGTTAATAACTACTAATACCATGGAACTGGACCTGAGGGCTAGGCTTAGGGCTATGGTTAGGGTTAATAACTACTAATACCATGGAACTGGACCTGAGGGCTAGGGTTAGGGCTAGGGATAGGGTTAATAACTACTAATACCATGGAACAGGACCTGAGGGCTAGGGATAGGGCTAGGGATAGGGTTAATAACTACTAATACCATGGAACAGGGCCTGAGGGCTAGGGATAGGGCTAGGGTTAGGGTTAATAACTACTAATACCATGGAACTGGACCTGAGGGCTAGGGATAGGGCTAGGGTTAGGGTTAATAACTACTAATACCATGGAACTGGACCTGAGGGCTAGGGCTAGGGCTAGGGTTAGGGTTAATAACTACTAATACCATGGAACTGGACCTGAGGGCTAGGGCTAAGGCTAGGGTTAGGGTTAATAACTACTAATACCATGGAACTGGACCTGAGGGCTAGGGATAGGGTTAGGGTTAGGGTTAATAACTACTAATACCATGGAACTGGACCTGAGGGCTAGGGCTAGGGCTAGGGTTAGGGTTAGGGTTAATAACTACTAATACCATGGAACTGGACCTGAGGGCTAGGGCTAGGGTTAGGGTTAATAACTACTAATACCATGGAACTGGACCTGAGCGCTAGGGCTAGGGCTAGGGTTAGGGTTAATAACTACTAATACCATGGAACTGGACCTGAGGGCTAGGGCTAGGGCTAGGGTTAGGGTTAATAACTACTAATACCATGGAACTGGACCTGAGGGCTAGGGATAGGGCTAGGGTTAGGGTTAATAACTACTAATACCATGGAACTGGACCTGAGGGCTAGGGTTAGGGATAGGGTTAGGGTTAATAACTACTAATACCATGGAACTGGACCTGAGGGCTAGGGCTAGGGCTAGGGTTAGGGTTAATAACTACTAATACCATGGAACTGGACCTGAGGGCTAGGGATAGGGCTAGGGTTAGGGTTAATAACTACTAATACCATGGAACTGGACCTGAGGGCTAGGGATAGGGCTAGGGTTAGGGTTAATAACTACTAATACCATGGAACTGGACCTGAGGGCTAGGGTTAGGGTTAGGGTTAATAACTATAATACCATGGAACTGGACCTGAGGGCTAGGGCTAGGGCTATGGTTAGGGTTAATAACTACTAATACCATGGAACTGGACCTGAGGGCTAGGGCTAGGGCTATGGTTAGGGTTAATAACTACTAATACCATGGAACTGGACCTGAGGGCTAGGCTTAGGGCTATGGTTAGGGTTAATAACTACTAATACCATGGAACTGGACCTGAGGGCTAGGGTTAGGGCTAGGGATAGGGTTAATAACTACTAATACCATGGAACAGGACCTGAGGGCTAGGGATAGGGCTAGGGATAGGGTTAATAACTACTAATACCATGGAACAGGGCCTGAGGGCTAGGGATAGGGCTAGGGTTAGGGTTAATAACTACTAATACCATGGAACTGGACCTGAGGGCTAGGGATAGGGCTAGGGTTAGGGTTAATAACTACTAATACCATGGAACTGGACCTGAGGGCTAGGGCTAGGGCTAGGGTTAGGGTTAATAACTACTAATACCATGGAACTGGACCTGAGGGCTAGGGCTAGGGTTAGGGTTAATAACTACTAATACCATGGAACTGGACCTGAGGGCTAGGGATAGGGTTAGGGTTAGGGTTAGGGTTAATAACTACTAATACCATGGAACTGGACCTGAGGGCTAGGGCTAGGGCTAGGGTTAGGGTTAGGGTTAATAACTACTAATACCATGGAACTGGACCTGAGGGCTAGGGCTAGGGTTAGGGTTAATAACTACTAATACCATGGAACTGGACCTGAGCGCTAGGGCTAGGGCTAGGGTTAGGGTTAATAACTACTAATACCATGGAACTGGACCTGAGGGCTAGGGCTAGGGCTAGGGTTAGGGTTAATAACTACTAATACCATGGAACTGGACCTGAGGGCTAGGGATAGGGCTAGGGTTAGGGTTAATAACTACTAATACCATGGAACTGGACCTGAGGGCTAGGGATAGGGCTAGGGTTAGGGTTAATAACTACTAATACCATGGAACTGGACCTGAGGGCTAGGGTTAGGGTTAGGGTTAATAACTATAATACCATGGAACTGGACCTGAGGGCTAGGGCTAGGGCTATGGTTAGGGTTAATAACTACTAATACCATGGAACTGGACCTGAGGGCTAGGGCTAGGGCTATGGTTAGGGTTAATAACTACTAATACCATGGAACTGGACCTGAGGGCTAGGCTTAGGGCTATGGTTAGGGTTAATAACTACTAATACCATGGAACTGGACCTGAGGGCTAGGGTTAGGGCTAGGGATAGGGTTAATAACTACTAATACCATGGAACAGGACCTGAGGGCTAGGGATAGGGCTAGGGATAGGGTTAATAACTACTAATACCATGGAACAGGGCCTGAGGGCTAGGGATAGGGCTAGGGTTAGGGTTAATAACTACTAATACCATGGAACTGGACCTGAGGGCTAGGGATAGGGCTAGGGTTAGGGTTAATAACTACTAATACCATGGAACTGGACCTGAGGGCTAGGGCTAGGGCTAGGGTTAGGGTTAATAACTACTAATACCATGGAACTGGACCTGAGGGCTAGGGCTAGGGTTAGGGTTAATAACTACTAATACCATGGAACTGGACCTGAGGGCTAGGGATAGGGTTAGGGTTAGGGTTAGGGTTAATAACTACTAATACCATGGAACTGGACCTGAGGGCTAGGGCTAGGGCTAGGGTTAGGGTTAGGGTTAATAACTACTAATACCATGGAACTGGACCTGAGGGCTAGGGCTAGGGTTAGGGTTAATAACTACTAATACCATGGAACTGGACCTGAGCGCTAGGGCTAGGGCTAGGGTTAGGGTTAATAACTACTAATACCATGGAACTGGACCTGAGGGCTAGGGCTAGGGCTAGGGTTAGGGTTAATAACTACTAATACCATGGAACTGGACCTGAGGGCTAGGGCTAGGGCTAGGGTTAGGGTTAATAACTACTAATACCATGGAACTGGACCTGAGGGCTAGGCTTAGGGCTAGGGTTAGGGTTAATAACTACTAATACCATGGAACTGGACCTGAGGGCTAGGGCTAGGGCTAGGGTTAGGGTTAATAACTACTAATACCATGGAACTGGACCTGAGGGCTAGGGCTAGGGCTAGGGTTAGGGTTAATAACTACTAATACCATGGAACAGGACCTGAGGGCTAGGGCTAGGGCTAGGGTTAGGGTTAATAACTACTAATACCATGGAACAGGACCTGAGGGCTAGGGATAGGGCTAGGGTTAGGGTTAATAACTACTAATACCATGGAACAGGACCTGAGGGCTAGGGATAGGGCTAGGGTTAGGGTTAATAACTACTAATACCATGGAACAGGACCTGAGGGCTAGGGATAGGGCTACGGTTAGGGTTAATAACTACTAATACCATGGAACTGGACCTGAGGGCTAGGGATAGGGCTAGGGTTAGGGTTAATAACTACTAATACCATGGAACTGGACCTGAGGGCTAGGGATAGGGTTAGGGTTAGGGTTAATAACTACTAATACCATGGAACTGGACCTGAGGGCTAGGGCTAGGGCTAGGGTTAGGGTTAATAACTACTAATACCATGGAACTGGACCTGAGGGATAGGGCTAGGGCTAGGGTTAGGGTTAATAACTACTAATACCATGGAACTGGACCTGAGGGCTAGGGCTAGGGCTAGGGTTAGGGTTAATAACTACTAATACCATGGAACTGGACCTGAGGGCTAGGGCTAGGGCTAGGGTTAGGGTTAATAACTACTAATACCATGGAACTGGACCTGAGGGCTAGGGCTAGGGCTAGGGTTAGGGTTAACTAGACCAGGTCAACCTGGTTGTGCCAGACCCCCTGTCTGTCATCATCATTTATGACATCATGCCTTTTGTAGGCATGTCATCATCATGTCATCATCATATATACCCTTTATATAGAAAACCAGGACAGACAGACCGACATTTGCTTATGTAGGCCTACCCATTTCATGGGTCTGGCAATAACTACTAATACCATGGAACTGGACCTGAGGGCTAGGGATAGGGCTAGGGTTAGGGTTAATAACTACTAATACCATGGAACTGGACCTGAGGGATAGGGCTAGGGCTAGGGTTAGGGTTAGGGTTAATAACTACTAATACCATGGAACTGGACCTGAGGGCTAGGGTTAGGGATAGGGTTAGGGTTAATAACTACTAATACCATGGAACTGGACCTGAGGGCTAGGGATAGGGCTAGGGTTAGGGTTAATAACTACTAATACCATGGAACTGGACCTGAGGGCTAGGGCTAGGGCTAGGGTTAGGGTTAATAACTACTAATACCATGGAACTGGACCTGAGGGCTAGGGCTAGGGTTAGGGTTAATAACTACTAATACCATGGAACTGGACCTGAGGGCTAGGGATAGGGTTAGGGTTAGGGTTAGGGTTAATAACTACTAATACCATGGAACTGGACCTGAGGGCTAGGGCTAGGGCTAGGGTTAGGGTTAGGGTTAATAACTACTAATACCATGGAACTGGACCTGAGGGCTAGGGCTAGGGTTAGGGTTAATAACTACTAATACCATGGAACTGGACCTGAGCGCTAGGGCTAGGGCTAGGGTTAGGGTTAATAACTACTAATACCATGGAACTGGACCTGAGGGCTAGGGCTAGGGCTAGGGTTAGGGTTAATAACTACTAATACCATGGAACTGGACCTGAGGGCTAGGGCTAGGGCTAGGGTTAGGGTTAATAACTACTAATACCATGGAACTGGACCTGAGGGCTAGGCTTAGGGCTAGGGTTAGGGTTAATAACTACTAATACCATGGAACTGGACCTGAGGGCTAGGGCTAGGGCTAGGGTTAGGGTTAATAACTACTAATACCATGGAACTGGACCTGAGGGCTAGGGCTAGGGCTAGGGTTAGGGTTAATAACTACTAATACCATGGAACAGGACCTGAGGGCTAGGGCTAGGGCTAGGGTTAGGGTTAATAACTACTAATACCATGGAACAGGACCTGAGGGCTAGGGATAGGGCTAGGGTTAGGGTTAATAACTACTAATACCATGGAACAGGACCTGAGGGCTAGGGATAGGGCTAGGGTTAGGGTTAATAACTACTAATACCATGGAACAGGACCTGAGGGCTAGGGATAGGGCTACGGTTAGGGTTAATAACTACTAATACCATGGAACTGGACCTGAGGGCTAGGGATAGGGCTAGGGTTAGGGTTAATAACTACTAATACCATGGAACTGGACCTGAGGGCTAGGGATAGGGTTAGGGTTAGGGTTAATAACTACTAATACCATGGAACTGGACCTGAGGGCTAGGGCTAGGGCTAGGGTTAGGGTTAATAACTACTAATACCATGGAACTGGACCTGAGGGATAGGGCTAGGGCTAGGGTTAGGGTTAATAACTACTAATACCATGGAACTGGACCTGAGGGCTAGGGCTAGGGCTAGGGTTAGGGTTAATAACTACTAATACCATGGAACTGGACCTGAGGGCTAGGGCTAGGGCTAGGGTTAGGGTTAATAACTACTAATACCATGGAACTGGACCTGAGGGCTAGGGCTAGGGCTAGGGTTAGGGTTAACTAGACCAGGTCAACCTGGTTGTGCCAGACCCCCTGTCTGTCATCATCATTTATGACATCATGCCTTTTGTAGGCATGTCATCATCATGTCATCATCATATATACCCTTTATATAGAAAACCAGGACAGACAGACCGACATTTGCTTATGTAGGCCTACCCATTTCATGGGTCTGGCAATAACTACTAATACCATGGAACTGGACCTGAGGGCTAGGGATAGGGCTAGGGTTAGGGTTAATAACTACTAATACCATGGAACTGGACCTGAGGGATAGGGCTAGGGCTAGGGTTAGGGTTAGGGTTAATAACTACTAATACCATGGAACTGGACCTGAGGGCTAGGGTTAGGGATAGGGTTAGGGTTAATAACTACTAATACCATGGAACTGGACCTGAGGGCTAGGGCTAGGGTTAGGGTTAATAACTACTAATACCATGGAACTGGACCTGAGGGCTAGGGATAGGGCTAGGGTTAGGGTTAATAACTACTAATACCATGGAACTGGACCTGAGGGCTAGGGATAGGGCTAGGGTTAGGGTTAATAACTACTAATACCATGGAACTGGACCTGAGGGCTAGGGTTAGGGTTAGGGTTAATAACTACTAATACCATGGAACTGGACCTGAGGGCTAGGGCTAGGGCTATGGTTAGGGTTAATAACTACTAATACCATGGAACTGGACCTGAGGGCTAGGGCTAGGGCTATGGTTAGGGTTAATAACTACTAATACCATGGAACTGGACCTGAGGGCTAGGCTTAGGGCTATGGTTAGGGTTAATAACTACTAATACCATGGAACTGGACCTGAGGGCTAGGGTTAGGGCTAGGGATAGGGTTAATAACTACTAATACCATGGAACAGGACCTGAGGGCTAGGGATAGGGCTAGGGATAGGGTTAATAACTACTAATACCATGGAACAGGGCCTGAGGGCTAGGGATAGGGCTAGGGTTAGGGTTAATAACTACTAATACCATGGAACTGGACCTGAGGGCTAGGGATAGGGCTAGGGTTAGGGTTAATAACTACTAATACCATGGAACTGGACCTGAGGGCTAGGGCTAGGGCTAGGGTTAGGGTTAATAACTACTAATACCATGGAACTGGACCTGAGGGCTAGGGCTAGGGCTAGGGTTAGGGTTAATAACTACTAATACCATGGAACTGGACCTGAGGGCTAGGGATAGGGTTAGGGTTAGGGTTAATAACTACTAATACCATGGAACTGGACCTGGGGGCTAGGGCTAGGGCTAGGGTTAGGGTTAGGGTTAATAACTACTAATACCATGGAACTGGACCTGAGGGCTAGGGCTAGGGTTAGGGTTAATAACTACTAATACCATGGAACTGGACCTGAGCGCTAGGGCTAGGGCTAGGGTTAGGGTTAATAACTACTAATACCATGGAACTGGACCTGAGGGCTAGGGCTAGGGCTAGGGTTAGGGTTAATAACTACTAATACCATGGAACTGGACCTGAGGGCTAGGGATAGGGCTAGGGTTAGGGTTAATAACTACTAATACCATGGAACTGGACCTGAGGGCTAGGCTTAGGGCTATGGTTAGGGTTAATAACTACTAATACCATGGAACTGGACCTGAGGGCTAGGGTTAGGGCTAGGGATAGGGTTAATAACTACTAATACCATGGAACAGGACCTGAGGGCTAGGGATAGGGCTAGGGATAGGGTTAATAACTACTAATACCATGGAACAGGGCCTGAGGGCTAGGGATAGGGCTAGGGTTAGGGTTAATAACTACTAATACCATGGAACTGGACCTGAGGGCTAGGGATAGGGCTAGGGTTAGGGTTAATAACTACTAATACCATGGAACTGGACCTGAGGGCTAGGGCTAGGGCTAGGGTTAGGGTTAATAACTACTAATACCATGGAACTGGACCTGAGGGCTAGGGCTAGGGCTAGGGTTAGGGTTAATAACTACTAATACCATGGAACTGGACCTGAGGGCTAGGGATAGGGTTAGGGTTAGGGTTAATAACTACTAATACCATGGAACTGGACCTGAGGGCTAGGGCTAGGGCTAGGGTTAGGGTTAGGGTTAATAACTACTAATACCATGGAACTGGACCTGAGGGCTAGGGCTAGGGTTAGGGTTAATAACTACTAATACCATGGAACTGGACCTGAGCGCTAGGGCTAGGGCTAGGGTTAGGGTTAATAACTACTAATACCATGGAACTGGACCTGAGGGCTAGGGCTAGGGCTAGGGTTAGGGTTAATAACTACTAATACCATGGAACTGGACCTGAGGGCTAGGGATAGGGCTAGGGTTAGGGTTAATAACTACTAATACCATGGAACTGGACCTGAGGGCTAGGGATAGGGTTAGGGTTAGGGTTAATAACTACTAATACCATGGAACTGGACCTGAGGGCTAGGGCTAGGGCTAGGGTTAGGGTTAATAACTACTAATACCATGGAACTGGACCTGAGGGATAGGGCTAGGGCTAGGGTTAGGGTTAATAACTACTAATACCATGGAACTGGACCTGAGGGCTAGGGCTAGGGTTAGGGTTAGGGTTAATAACTACTAATACCATGGAACTGGACCTGAGGGCTAGGGCTAGGGCTAGGGTTAGGGTTAATAACTACTAATACCATGGAACTGGACCTGAGGGCTAGGGCTAGGGCTAGGGTTAGGGTTAATAACTACTAATACCATGGAACTGGACCTGAGGGCTAGGGCTAGGGCTAGGGTTAGGGTTAACTAGACCAGGTCAACCTGGTTGTGCCAGACCCCCTGTCTGTCATCATCATTTATGACATCATGCCTTTTGTAGGCATGTCATCATCATGTCATCATCATATATACCCTTTATATAGAAAACCAGGACAGACAGACCGACATTTGCTTATGTAGGCCTACCCATTTCATGGGTCTGGCAATAACTACTAATACCATGGAACTGGACCTGAGGGCTAGGGATAGGGCTAGGGTTAGGGTTAATAACTACTAATACCATGGAACTGGACCTGAGGGCTAGGGATAGGGTTAGGGTTAGGGTTAATAACTACTAATACCATGGAACTGGACCTGAGGGATAGGGCTAGGGCTAGGGTTAGGGTTAGGGTTAATAACTACTAATACCATGGAACTGGACCTGAGGGCTAGGGTTAGGGATAGGGTTAGGGTTAATAACTACTAATACCATGGAACTGGACCTGAGGGCTAGGGCTAGGGCTAGGGTTAGGGTTAATAACTACTAATACCATGGAACTGGACCTGAGGGCTAGGGATAGGGCTAGGGTTAGGGTTAATAACTACTAATACCATGGAACTGGACCTGAGGGCTAGGGTTAGGGTTAGGGTTAATAACTACTAATACCATGGAACTGGACCTGAGGGCTAGGGCTAGGGCTATGGTTAGGGTTAATAACTACTAATACCATGGAACTGGACCTGAGGGCTAGGGCTAGGGCTATGGTTAGGGTTAATAACTACTAATACCATGGAACTGGACCTGAGGGCTAGGCTTAGGGCTATGGTTAGGGTTAATAACTACTAATACCATGGAACTGGACCTGAGGGCTAGGGTTAGGGCTAGGGATAGGGTTAATAACTACTAATACCATGGAACAGGACCTGAGGGCTAGGGATAGGGCTAGGGATAGGGTTAATAACTACTAATACCATGGAACAGGGCCTGAGGGCTAGGGATAGGGCTAGGGTTAGGGTTAGGGTTAGGGTTAATAACTACTAATACCATGGAACTGGACCTGAGGGCTAGGGATAGGGCTAGGGTTAGGGTTAATAACTACTAATACCATGGAACTGGACCTGAGGGCTAGGGCTAGGGCTAGGGTTAGGGTTAATAACTACTAATACCATGGAACTGGACCTGAGGGCTAGGGCTAGGGCTAGGGTTAGGGTTAATAACTACTAATACCATGGAACTGGACCTGAGGGCTAGGGATAGGGTTAGGGTTAGGGTTAATAACTACTAATACCATGGAACTGGACCTGAGGGCTAGGGCTAGGGCTAGGGTTAGGGTTAGGGTTAATAACTACTAATACCATGGAACTGGACCTGAGGGCTAGGGCTAGGGTTAGGGTTAATAACTACTAATACCATGGAACTGGACCTGAGGGCTAGGGCTAGGGCTAGGGTTAGGGTTAATAACTACTAATACCATGGAACTGGACCTGAGGGCTAGGGCTAGGGCTAGGGTTAGGGTTAATAACTACTAATACCATGGAACTGGACCTGAGGGCTAGGGCTAGGGCTAGGGTTAGGGTTAATAACTACTAATACCATGGAACAGGACCTGAGGGCTAGGGATAGGGCTAGGGTTAGGGTTAATAACTACTAATACCATGGAACTGGACCTGAGGGCTAGGGCTAGGGCTAGGGTTAGGGTTAATAACTACTAATACCATGGAACTGGACCTGAGGGCTAGGGCTAGGGCTAGGGTTAGGGTTAATAACTACTAATACCATGGAACTGGACCTGAGGGCTAGGGCTAGGGCTAGGGTTAGGGTTAATAACTACTAATACCATGGAACAGGACCTGAGGGCTAGGGCTAGGGCTAGGGTTAGGGTTAATAACTACTAATACCATGGAACAGGACCTGAGGGCTAGGGATAGGGCTAGGGTTAGGGTTAATAACTACTAATACCATGGAACAGGACCTGAGGGCTAGGGATAGGGCTAGGGTTAGGGTTAATAACTACTAATACCATGGAACTGGACCTGAGGGCTAGGGCTAGGGTTAGGGTTAGGGTTAATAACTACTAATACCATGGAACTGGACCTGAGGGCTAGGGATAGGGCTAGGGTTAGGGATAATAACTACTAATACCATGGAACTGGACCTGAGGGCTAGGGCTAGGGTTAGGGTTAGGGTTAATAACTACTAATACCATGGAACTGGACCTGAGGGCTAGGGCTAGGGCTAGGGTTAGGGTTAATAACTACTAATACCATGGAACTGGACCTGAGGGCTAGGGCTAGGGCTAGGGTTAGGGTTAATAACTACTAATACCATGGAACTGGACCTGAGGGCTAGGGTTAGGGTTAACCCTAGACCTGAGGACCTGAGGGTTAGGGTTAGGGTTAATAACTACTAATACCATGGAACTGGACCTGAGGGATAGGGCTAGGGCTAGGGTTAGGGTTAGGGTTAATAACTACTAATACCATGGAACTGGACCTGAGGGCTAGGGCTAGGGCTAGGGTTAGGGTTAATAACTACTAATACCATGGAACTGGACCTGAGGGCTAGGGCTAGGGCTAGGGTTAGGGTTAATAACTACTAATACCATGGAACTGGACCTGAGGGCTAGGGCTAGGGCTAGGGTTAGGGTTAATAACTACTAATACCATGGAACAGGACCTGAGGGCTAGGGATAGGGCTAGGGTTAGGGTTAATAACTACTAATACCATGGAACTGGACCTGAGGGCTAGGGTTAGGGTTAGGGTTAATAACTACTAATACCATGGAACTGGACCTGAGGGCTAGGCTTAGGGCTAGGGTTAGGGTTAATAACTACTAATACCATGGAACTGGACCTGAGGGCTAGGGCTAGGGCTAGGGTTAGGGTTAATAACTACTAATACCATGGAACTGGACCTGAGGGCTAGGGCTAGGGCTAGGGTTAGGGTTAATAACTACTAATACCATGGAACAGGACCTGAGGGCTAGGGCTAGGGCTAGGGTTAGGGTTAATAACTACTAATACCATGGAACAGGACCTGAGGGCTAGGGATAGGGCTAGGGTTAGGGTTAATAACTACTAATACCATGGAACAGGACCTGAGGGCTAGGGATAGGGCTAGGGTTAGGGTTAATAACTACTAATACCATGGAACAGGACCTGAGGGCTAGGGATAGGGCTACGGTTAGGGTTAATAACTACTAATACCATGGAACTGGACCTGAGGGCTAGGGATAGGGCTAGGGTTAGGGTTAATAACTACTAATACCATGGAACTGGACCTGAGGGCTAGGGATAGGGTTAGGGTTAGGGTTAATAACTACTAATACCATGGAACTGGACCTGAGGGCTAGGGCTAGGGCTAGGGTTAGGGTTAATAACTACTAATACCATGGAACTGGACCTGAGGGATAGGGCTAGGGCTAGGGTTAGGGTTAATAACTACTAATACCATGGAACTGGACCTGAGGGCTAGGGCTAGGGCTAGGGTTAGGGTTAATAACTACTAATACCATGGAACTGGACCTGAGGGCTAGGGCTAGGGCTAGGGTTAGGGTTAATAACTACTAATACCATGGAACTGGACCTGAGGGCTAGGGCTAGGGCTAGGGTTAGGGTTAACTAGACCAGGTCAACCTGGTTGTGCCAGACCCCCTGTCTGTCATCATCATTTATGACATCATGCCTTTTGTAGGCATGTCATCATCATGTCATCATCATATATACCCTTTATATAGAAAACCAGGACAGACAGACCGACATTTGCTTATGTAGGCCTACCCATTTCATGGGTCTGGCAATAACTACTAATACCATGGAACTGGACCTGAGGGCTAGGGATAGGGCTAGGGTTAGGGTTAATAACTACTAATACCATGGAACTGGACCTGAGGGATAGGGCTAGGGCTAGGGTTAGGGTTAGGGTTAATAACTACTAATACCATGGAACTGGACCTGAGGGCTAGGGTTAGGGATAGGGTTAGGGTTAATAACTACTAATACCATGGAACTGGACCTGAGGGCTAGGGCTAGGGTTAGGGTTAATAACTACTAATACCATGGAACTGGACCTGAGGGCTAGGGATAGGGCTAGGGTTAGGGTTAATAACTACTAATACCATGGAACTGGACCTGAGGGCTAGGGATAGGGCTAGGGTTAGGGTTAATAACTACTAATACCATGGAACTGGACCTGAGGGCTAGGGTTAGGGTTAGGGTTAATAACTACTAATACCATGGAACTGGACCTGAGGGCTAGGGCTAGGGCTATGGTTAGGGTTAATAACTACTAATACCATGGAACTGGACCTGAGGGCTAGGGCTAGGGCTATGGTTAGGGTTAATAACTACTAATACCATGGAACTGGACCTGAGGGCTAGGCTTAGGGCTATGGTTAGGGTTAATAACTACTAATACCATGGAACTGGACCTGAGGGCTAGGGTTAGGGCTAGGGATAGGGTTAATAACTACTAATACCATGGAACAGGACCTGAGGGCTAGGGATAGGGCTAGGGATAGGGTTAATAACTACTAATACCATGGAACAGGGCCTGAGGGCTAGGGATAGGGCTAGGGTTAGGGTTAATAACTACTAATACCATGGAACTGGACCTGAGGGCTAGGGATAGGGCTAGGGTTAGGGTTAATAACTACTAATACCATGGAACTGGACCTGAGGGCTAGGGCTAGGGCTAGGGTTAGGGTTAATAACTACTAATACCATGGAACTGGACCTGAGGGCTAGGGCTAGGGCTAGGGTTAGGGTTAATAACTACTAATACCATGGAACTGGACCTGAGGGCTAGGGATAGGGTTAGGGTTAGGGTTAATAACTACTAATACCATGGAACTGGACCTGGGGGCTAGGGCTAGGGCTAGGGTTAGGGTTAGGGTTAATAACTACTAATACCATGGAACTGGACCTGAGGGCTAGGGCTAGGGTTAGGGTTAATAACTACTAATACCATGGAACTGGACCTGAGCGCTAGGGCTAGGGCTAGGGTTAGGGTTAATAACTACTAATACCATGGAACTGGACCTGAGGGCTAGGGCTAGGGCTAGGGTTAGGGTTAATAACTACTAATACCATGGAACTGGACCTGAGGGCTAGGGATAGGGCTAGGGTTAGGGTTAATAACTACTAATACCATGGAACTGGACCTGAGGGCTAGGCTTAGGGCTATGGTTAGGGTTAATAACTACTAATACCATGGAACTGGACCTGAGGGCTAGGGTTAGGGCTAGGGATAGGGTTAATAACTACTAATACCATGGAACAGGACCTGAGGGCTAGGGATAGGGCTAGGGATAGGGTTAATAACTACTAATACCATGGAACAGGGCCTGAGGGCTAGGGATAGGGCTAGGGTTAGGGTTAATAACTACTAATACCATGGAACTGGACCTGAGGGCTAGGGATAGGGCTAGGGTTAGGGTTAATAACTACTAATACCATGGAACTGGACCTGAGGGCTAGGGCTAGGGCTAGGGTTAGGGTTAATAACTACTAATACCATGGAACTGGACCTGAGGGCTAGGGCTAGGGCTAGGGTTAGGGTTAATAACTACTAATACCATGGAACTGGACCTGAGGGCTAGGGATAGGGTTAGGGTTAGGGTTAATAACTACTAATACCATGGAACTGGACCTGAGGGCTAGGGCTAGGGCTAGGGTTAGGGTTAGGGTTAATAACTACTAATACCATGGAACTGGACCTGAGGGCTAGGGCTAGGGTTAGGGTTAATAACTACTAATACCATGGAACTGGACCTGAGCGCTAGGGCTAGGGCTAGGGTTAGGGTTAATAACTACTAATACCATGGAACTGGACCTGAGGGCTAGGGCTAGGGCTAGGGTTAGGGTTAATAACTACTAATACCATGGAACTGGACCTGAGGGCTAGGGATAGGGCTAGGGTTAGGGTTAATAACTACTAATACCATGGAACTGGACCTGAGGGCTAGAGATAGGGTTAGGGTTAGGGTTAATAACTACTAATACCATGGAACTGGACCTGAGGGCTAGGGCTAGGGCTAGGGTTAGGGTTAATAACTACTAATACCATGGAACTGGACCTGAGGGATAGGGCTAGGGCTAGGGTTAGGGTTAATAACTACTAATACCATGGAACTGGACCTGAGGGCTAGGGCTAGGGTTAGGGTTAGGGTTAATAACTACTAATACCATGGAACTGGACCTGAGGGCTAGGGCTAGGGCTAGGGTTAGGGTTAATAACTACTAATACCATGGAACTGGACCTGAGGGCTAGGGCTAGGGCTAGGGTTAGGGTTAATAACTACTAATACCATGGAACTGGACCTGAGGGCTAGGGCTAGGGCTAGGGTTAGGGTTAACTAGACCAGGTCAACCTGGTTGTGCCAGACCCCCTGTCTGTCATCATCATTTATGACATCATGCCTTTTGTAGGCATGTCATCATCATGTCATCATCATATATACCCTTTATATAGAAAACCAGGACAGACAGACCGACATTTGCTTATGTAGGCCTACCCATTTCATGGGTCTGGCAATAACTACTAATACCATGGAACTGGACCTGAGGGCTAGGGATAGGGCTAGGGTTAGGGTTAATAACTACTAATACCATGGAACTGGACCTGAGGGCTAGGGATAGGGTTAGGGTTAGGGTTAATAACTACTAATACCATGGAACTGGACCTGAGGGATAGGGCTAGGGCTAGGGTTAGGGTTAGGGTTAATAACTACTAATACCATGGAACTGGACCTGAGGGCTAGGGTTAGGGATAGGGTTAGGGTTAATAACTACTAATACCATGGAACTGGACCTGAGGGCTAGGGCTAGGGCTAGGGTTAGGGTTAATAACTACTAATACCATGGAACTGGACCTGAGGGCTAGGGATAGGGCTAGGGTTAGGGTTAATAACTACTAATACCATGGAACTGGACCTGAGGGCTAGGGTTAGGGTTAGGGTTAATAACTACTAATACCATGGAACTGGACCTGAGGGCTAGGGCTAGGGCTATGGTTAGGGTTAATAACTACTAATACCATGGAACTGGACCTGAGGGCTAGGGCTAGGGCTATGGTTAGGGTTAATAACTACTAATACCATGGAACTGGACCTGAGGGCTAGGCTTAGGGCTATGGTTAGGGTTAATAACTACTAATACCATGGAACTGGACCTGAGGGCTAGGGTTAGGGCTAGGGATAGGGTTAATAACTACTAATACCATGGAACAGGACCTGAGGGCTAGGGATAGGGCTAGGGATAGGGTTAATAACTACTAATACCATGGAACAGGGCCTGAGGGCTAGGGATAGGGCTAGGGTTAGGGTTAGGGTTAGGGTTAATAACTACTAATACCATGGAACTGGACCTGAGGGCTAGGGATAGGGCTAGGGTTAGGGTTAATAACTACTAATACCATGGAACTGGACCTGAGGGCTAGGGCTAGGGCTAGGGTTAGGGTTAATAACTACTAATACCATGGAACTGGACCTGAGGGCTAGGGCTAGGGCTAGGGTTAGGGTTAATAACTACTAATACCATGGAACTGGACCTGAGGGCTAGGGATAGGGTTAGGGTTAGGGTTAATAACTACTAATACCATGGAACTGGACCTGAGGGCTAGGGCTAGGGCTAGGGTTAGGGTTAGGGTTAATAACTACTAATACCATGGAACTGGACCTGAGGGCTAGGGCTAGGGTTAGGGTTAATAACTACTAATACCATGGAACTGGACCTGAGGGCTAGGGCTAGGGCTAGGGTTAGGGTTAATAACTACTAATACCATGGAACTGGACCTGAGGGCTAGGGCTAGGGCTAGGGTTAGGGTTAATAACTACTAATACCATGGAACTGGACCTGAGGGCTAGGGCTAGGGCTAGGGTTAGGGTTAATAACTACTAATACCATGGAACAGGACCTGAGGGCTAGGGATAGGGCTAGGGTTAGGGTTAATAACTACTAATACCATGGAACTGGACCTGAGGGCTAGGGCTAGGGCTAGGGTTAGGGTTAATAACTACTAATACCATGGAACTGGACCTGAGGGCTAGGGCTAGGGCTAGGGTTAGGGTTAATAACTACTAATACCATGGAACTGGACCTGAGGGCTAGGGCTAGGGCTAGGGTTAGGGTTAATAACTACTAATACCATGGAACAGGACCTGAGGGCTAGGGCTAGGGCTAGGGTTAGGGTTAATAACTACTAATACCATGGAACAGGACCTGAGGGCTAGGGATAGGGCTAGGGTTAGGGTTAATAACTACTAATACCATGGAACAGGACCTGAGGGCTAGGGATAGGGCTAGGGTTAGGGTTAATAACTACTAATACCATGGAACTGGACCTGAGGGCTAGGGCTAGGGTTAGGGTTAGGGTTAATAACTACTAATACCATGGAACTGGACCTGAGGGCTAGGGATAGGGCTAGGGTTAGGGATAATAACTACTAATACCATGGAACTGGACCTGAGGGCTAGGGCTAGGGTTAGGGTTAGGGTTAATAACTACTAATACCATGGAACTGGACCTGAGGGCTAGGGCTAGGGCTAGGGTTAGGGTTAATAACTACTAATACCATGGAACTGGACCTGAGGGCTAGGGCTAGGGCTAGGGTTAGGGTTAATAACTACTAATACCATGGAACTGGACCTGAGGGCTAGGGTTAGGGTTAACCCTAGACCTGAGGACCTGAGGGTTAGGGTTAGGGTTAATAACTACTAATACCATGGAACTGGACCTGAGGGATAGGGCTAGGGCTAGGGTTAGGGTTAGGGTTAATAACTACTAATACCATGGAACTGGACCTGAGGGCTAGGGCTAGGGCTAGGGTTAGGGTTAATAACTACTAATACCATGGAACTGGACCTGAGGGCTAGGGCTAGGGCTAGGGTTAGGGTTAATAACTACTAATACCATGGAACTGGACCTGAGGGCTAGGGCTAGGGCTAGGGTTAGGGTTAATAACTACTAATACCATGGAACAGGACCTGAGGGCTAGGGATAGGGCTAGGGTTAGGGTTAATAACTACTAATACCATGGAACTGGACCTGAGGGCTAGGGCTAGGGCTAGGGTTAGGGTTAATAACTACTAATACCATGGAACTGGACCTGAGGGCTAGGGCTAGGGCTAGGGTTAGGGTTAATAACTACTAATACCATGGAACTGGACCTGAGGGCTAGGGCTAGGGCTAGGGTTAGGGTTAATAACTACTAATACCATGGAACTGGACCTGAGGGCTAGGGCTAGGGTTAGGGTTAGGGTTAATAACTACTAATACCATGGAACTGGACCTGAGGGCTAGGGCTAGGGCTAGGGTTAGGGTTAATAACTACTAATACCATGGAACTGGACCTGAGGGCTAGGGCTAGGGCTAGGGTTAGGGTTAATAACTACTAATACCATGGAACTGGACCTGAGGGCTAGGGCTAGGGCTAGGGTTAGGGTTAACTAGACCAGGTCAACCTGGTTGTGCCAGACCCCCTGTCTGTCATCATCATTTATGACATCATGCCTTTTGTAGGCATGTCATCATCATGTCATCATCATATATACCCTTTATATAGAAAACCAGGACAGACAGACCGACATTTGCTTATGTAGGCCTACCCATTTCATGGGTCTGGCAATAACTACTAATACCATGGAACTGGACCTGAGGGCTAGGGATAGGGCTAGGGTTAGGGTTAATAACTACTAATACCATGGAACTGGACCTGAGGGCTAGGGATAGGGTTAGGGTTAGGGTTAATAACTACTAATACCATGGAACTGGACCTGAGGGATAGGGCTAGGGCTAGGGTTAGGGTTAGGGTTAATAACTACTAATACCATGGAACTGGACCTGAGGGCTAGGGTTAGGGATAGGGTTAGGGTTAATAACTACTAATACCATGGAACTGGACCTGAGGGCTAGGGCTAGGGCTAGGGTTAGGGTTAATAACTACTAATACCATGGAACTGGACCTGAGGGCTAGGGATAGGGCTAGGGTTAGGGTTAATAACTACTAATACCATGGAACTGGACCTGAGGGCTAGGGTTAGGGTTAGGGTTAATAACTACTAATACCATGGAACTGGACCTGAGGGCTAGGGCTAGGGCTATGGTTAGGGTTAATAACTACTAATACCATGGAACTGGACCTGAGGGCTAGGGCTAGGGCTATGGTTAGGGTTAATAACTACTAATACCATGGAACTGGACCTGAGGGCTAGGCTTAGGGCTATGGTTAGGGTTAATAACTACTAATACCATGGAACTGGACCTGAGGGCTAGGGTTAGGGCTAGGGATAGGGTTAATAACTACTAATACCATGGAACAGGACCTGAGGGCTAGGGATAGGGCTAGGGATAGGGTTAATAACTACTAATACCATGGAACAGGGCCTGAGGGCTAGGGATAGGGCTAGGGTTAGGGTTAGGGTTAGGGTTAATAACTACTAATACCATGGAACTGGACCTGAGGGCTAGGGATAGGGCTAGGGTTAGGGTTAATAACTACTAATACCATGGAACTGGACCTGAGGGCTAGGGCTAGGGCTAGGGTTAGGGTTAATAACTACTAATACCATGGAACTGGACCTGAGGGCTAGGGCTAGGGCTAGGGTTAGGGTTAATAACTACTAATACCATGGAACTGGACCTGAGGGCTAGGGATAGGGTTAGGGTTAGGGTTAATAACTACTAATACCATGGAACTGGACCTGAGGGCTAGGGCTAGGGCTAGGGTTAGGGTTAGGGTTAATAACTACTAATACCATGGAACTGGACCTGAGGGCTAGGGCTAGGGTTAGGGTTAATAACTACTAATACCATGGAACTGGACCTGAGGGCTAGGGCTAGGGCTAGGGTTAGGGTTAATAACTACTAATACCATGGAACTGGACCTGAGGGCTAGGGCTAGGGCTAGGGTTAGGGTTAATAACTACTAATACCATGGAACTGGACCTGAGGGCTAGGGCTAGGGCTAGGGTTAGGGTTAATAACTACTAATACCATGGAACAGGACCTGAGGGCTAGGGATAGGGCTAGGGTTAGGGTTAATAACTACTAATACCATGGAACTGGACCTGAGGGCTAGGGCTAGGGCTAGGGTTAGGGTTAATAACTACTAATACCATGGAACTGGACCTGAGGGCTAGGGCTAGGGCTAGGGTTAGGGTTAATAACTACTAATACCATGGAACTGGACCTGAGGGCTAGGGCTAGGGCTAGGGTTAGGGTTAATAACTACTAATACCATGGAACAGGACCTGAGGGCTAGGGCTAGGGCTAGGGTTAGGGTTAATAACTACTAATACCATGGAACAGGACCTGAGGGCTAGGGATAGGGCTAGGGTTAGGGTTAATAACTACTAATACCATGGAACAGGACCTGAGGGCTAGGGATAGGGCTAGGGTTAGGGTTAATAACTACTAATACCATGGAACTGGACCTGAGGGCTAGGGCTAGGGTTAGGGTTAGGGTTAATAACTACTAATACCATGGAACTGGACCTGAGGGCTAGGGATAGGGCTAGGGTTAGGGATAATAACTACTAATACCATGGAACTGGACCTGAGGGCTAGGGCTAGGGTTAGGGTTAGGGTTAATAACTACTAATACCATGGAACTGGACCTGAGGGCTAGGGCTAGGGCTAGGGTTAGGGTTAATAACTACTAATACCATGGAACTGGACCTGAGGGCTAGGGCTAGGGCTAGGGTTAGGGTTAATAACTACTAATACCATGGAACTGGACCTGAGGGCTAGGGTTAGGGTTAACCCTAGACCTGAGGACCTGAGGGTTAGGGTTAGGGTTAATAACTACTAATACCATGGAACTGGACCTGAGGGATAGGGCTAGGGCTAGGGTTAGGGTTAGGGTTAATAACTACTAATACCATGGAACTGGACCTGAGGGCTAGGGCTAGGGCTAGGGTTAGGGTTAATAACTACTAATACCATGGAACTGGACCTGAGGGCTAGGGCTAGGGCTAGGGTTAGGGTTAATAACTACTAATACCATGGAACTGGACCTGAGGGCTAGGGCTAGGGCTAGGGTTAGGGTTAATAACTACTAATACCATGGAACAGGACCTGAGGGCTAGGGATAGGGCTAGGGTTAGGGTTAATAACTACTAATACCATGGAACTGGACCTGAGGGCTAGGGCTAGGGCTAGGGTTAGGGTTAATAACTACTAATACCATGGAACTGGACCTGAGGGCTAGGGCTAGGGCTAGGGTTAGGGTTAATAACTACTAATACCATGGAACTGGACCTGAGGGCTAGGGCTAGGGCTAGGGTTAGGGTTAATAACTACTAATACCATGGAACAGGACCTGAGGGCTAGGGCTAGGGCTAGGGTTAGGGTTAATAACTACTAATACCATGGAACAGGACCTGAGGGCTAGGGATAGGGCTAGGGTTAGGGTTAATAACTACTAATACCATGGAACAGGACCTGAGGGCTAGGGATAGGGCTAGGGTTAGGGTTAATAACTACTAATACCATGGAACTGGACCTGAGGGCTAGGGCTAGGGTTAGGGTTAGGGTTAATAACTACTAATACCATGGAACTGGACCTGAGGGCTAGGGATAGGGCTAGGGTTAGGGATAATAACTACTAATACCATGGAACTGGACCTGAGGGCTAGGGATAGGGTTAGGGTTAGGGTTAATAACTACTAATACCATGGAACTGGACCTGAGGGCTAGGGATAGGGCTAGGGTTAGGGTTAATAACTACTAATACCATGGAACTGGACCTGAGGGATAGGGCTAGGGCTAGGGTTAGGGTTAGGGTTAATAACTACTAATACCATGGAACTGGACCTGAGGGCTAGGGCTAGGGCTAGGGTTAGGGTTAATAACTACTAATACCATGGAACTGGACCTGAGGGCTAGGGCTAGGGCTAGGGTTAGGGTTAATAACTACTAATACCATGGAACTGGACCTGAGGGCTAGGGTTAGGGTTAACCCTAGACCTGAGGACCTGAGGGTTAGGGTTAGGGTTAATAACTACTAATACCATGGAACTGGACCTGAGGGATAGGGCTAGGGCTAGGGTTAGGGTTAGGGTTAATAACTACTAATACCATGGAACTGGACCTGAGGGCTAGGGTTAGGGATAGGGTTAGGGTTAATAACTACTAATACCATGGAACTGGACCTGAGGGCTAGGGCTAGGGCTAGGGTTAGGGTTAATAACTACTAATACCATGGAACTGGACCTGAGGGCTAGGGATAGGGCTAGGGTTAGGGTTAATAACTACTAATACCATGGAACTGGACCTGAGGGCTAGGGTTAGGGTTAGGGTTAATAACTACTAATACCATGGAACTGGACCTGAGGGCTAGGGCTAGGGCTATGGTTAGGGTTAATAACTACTAATACCATGGAACTGGACCTGAGGGCTAGGGCTAGGGCTATGGTTAGGGTTAATAACTACTAATACCATGGAACTGGACCTGAGGGCTAGGCTTAGGGCTATGGTTAGGGTTAATAACTACTAATACCATGGAACTGGACCTGAGGGCTAGGGTTAGGGCTAGGGATAGGGTTAATAACTACTAATACCATGGAACAGGACCTGAGGGCTAGGGATAGGGCTAGGGATAGGGTTAATAACTACTAATACCATGGAACAGGGCCTGAGGGCTAGGGATAGGGCTAGGGTTAGGGTTAGGGTTAATAACTACTAATACCATGGAACTGGACCTGAGGGCTAGGGATAGGGCTAGGGTTAGGGTTAATAACTACTAATACCATGGAACTGGACCTGAGGGCTAGGGCTAGGGCTAGGGTTAGGGTTAATAACTACTAATACCATGGAACTGGACCTGAAGGCTAGGGCTAGGGCTAGGGTTAGGGTTAATAACTACTAATACCATGGAACTGGACCTGAGGGCTAGGGATAGGGTTAGGGTTAGGGTTAATAACTACTAATACCATGGAACTGGACCTGAGGGCTAGGTTAGGGAGTGAAGACTTCAATATATTGTCCTAGGCCAAGTCAAGGCCTAAGATGCAGTATAGAGAAAAGTGCTTTCGCCATCTTGTTTAAAAAGAAAGAATGTTGCAATTTTAAATTGGGTTGGTTCCCCTAGTTCATAAAATCCTACAGGTCATCTTGTAGTTTATGTCCTGTGGGTTTTATGTGTGAGACTGTGCATGGCACGATGGTCAAATTTCGTGAGCCAGAAGTGTTCTTATTTCTGACCGCATACCAATGGCTTTCAGATTTATACATTGTGCATAACTAACAACCCTATTCTCCCCCAAAAATAGATTACAGTTATTGTCCACGACATTGCAAGCGGCGCGAAGGCCAGCGGACCTTGGTCCTGCTCTTCGCGCCCGAGCGCCGCAGGCGCGAGTGCCCGCGAAGAGCGGGCCAGGGCCGCGCGGCCGGCGGAGCGCCGCGCGAGTTACGAAGCCGTGGTGAATGTAATCGTTCTATTTATGCCCAGGCCGTAAGGCCTGGGCAAGCGCACGATAAACGCCATGATAATTTACTTACTTACAATAAGCAGATAAAACATCACAATAATAAACCAGATAATGTGTCAGTATATCAACAGCAATTCAACAGTAGCAATAGCTATTCAACCACAGCAACAGCTTATTCACTTTACATTTCAATAGATCTCCTTGGAGACTGAGCATAGTGGTCCTGACTTATCACACCTTGGGTGAGAAAGACCTCTGATGGCCCATCAGGACACTTGTCCTATTGTTCCCTCCAGGTGTGAGATGTGTTGATGATTCTGCTGGGTTTCTATCTGCCTACTGCTCTAGGGACATTAGTCTCCCCTTCATGTTCAGTCCCGCTGGAAACATGGTGTCTAATTTGTCTATCCACCGTCTCTCCCGGAATCTCCTTTGACCCATTGTCCAATGTGGGTTATGTTCTAACCCGGTCACAGAAAGGGCTTCTATCCCATGTGTCCTAAAATGTCGTACAATCACTAATGTGTTTTGTTTGTTATTATTAATATTGTACTTGTGTTGGTTAATTCTATCTGCTATCGTATTACCTGTCTCTCCTACATATTGTAGGTTGCATTTGCTGCATGTGATCAGGTAGACCGAGTTGGTTGTGTTCTGGTGTATGTTCTGCTTTATTTCATATACTATTTTTGTGGTTTTACTTTTCACCAGCCTTTTGGGTTGAAAATATTCTGGTATGCGTGGTGGTCTGTTCGAATCCGCCAGTCTGCTTTTAACCAAATAATCCTTGAGATTTTTGTTCTTTCTGAAGGCAGATATGATTGTAAAGCCCTCCAATAGGCCCTCTGCTCTGTTCTCGAAGTTTCTTTTCAATCTGGTGTTTGCTATTCTACTCTGTGTAGAGAAGGTTGTTACGAGGGCAATTTTTGGCCTTTCGTCCCTCTCTCTTATCTGTTGGAAGGTATCATACGCTTTTCTCAGAAAGGTTCGTGAGTATCCCCTGTGTCTCAATGCGCTAAAAAGTGTTTTACAGGCTATTTTAAAGTCACTGACCTGAGTACAGATCCTTTTAAATCTTAAAAGTTGTGACTTTACTATTCCTGTGTAACAATGCGCCGGATGAAAGGATGTCTTGTGTAAGAGTGCATGTGTGTCTGTGGGTTTAAAAAATACTTTCAGATCCAGCTTTTGGCTAGTTCCAAACTCTGGTCCCTTGAACACTGTTACGTCCAAGAAATCTATTTTCTCTGCACTCAGTACGTACTTGATTGTGATTGACCTGTGGTGTGTGTTCAAAGTGTTGATAAACTCTTTGAAGTCCTCTTCACTATAAGGCCAAATCCCAAATATGTCATCCAGGAATCTATAATAGTGGCTTGGTTGTTGCCTGCATTTTTGTAGGGCTGTGTGCTCCCAAAGGCTCATATAAATGTTGGCAAAACTGGGGGCGAATCTTTTCCCCATGGCTGTGCCCTTTATCTGGAGATAATACTTGTTGTTAAATTCGAAATCATTCTGCGTTAGATTTAGTTCTAGCAATTCCAGCAGTTCTTCATCTGGTCTGCTGCTATCTGGATACTTTTGGCACGTTTCTCTCACCGCTCGCAATCCAGCCTCAGTTTCAATGTTTGTGTATAAGGAATCTATATCAATCGAGAACAGAAAGGCATCCTGTGGAATTGAAATGCTCTTGATTTTCTCCAAAAAATGATATGTATCCTTAATATAGCTGGGATGTCTGGTTGAGAGCGGTTGGAGAAAGTGTTCTATGTACTCAGCAGTGTGATACGTTTCACTAGAACAATCACTTACAATTGGTCTCCCAGGAGGTACTTGGTACGGTACAGTCCAGTTTTCCGGACTCTTGTGTATCTTTGGCAATAAGTAAAAAACTCTAGGTCTAGGTGTGTCTTGACCCAGTAAATAGGTCTCTTGTTTTGCATTAATGTGTCTCTTTCTCCTCAGTCTCTGTATAATGTCCTTGGCTTTGATGGCCGTCTGTTTGTAAATGGGCTCTTCTAGTTGTCTGTAATGATCAGGGTTGCTGAGCTGTCGTTCACCCTCCAGCAGATATTGATGTCTGTCCATTAAAACAATGCACGACCCTTTGTCTGCTGGCTTTATAACAATGTCTTTGTTATTCGCTAATGATCTAAGTGCAGCTACTTGTAATTTTGTCAGATTGTCCTTTTCCCTAAAGTGTGCTGGGATACTATTAATACAAATTTGGTCAGCTGTAATCAGCTGTTTTAGGCTGTTTGGGAGAATCCCGTTTGCGGGTTCCCAATTTGATTTTGGCTGGAAGGGTGGGATTTGCTCCTCGTCTCCTACTCCAAAGTGGGTAGCCAGTTTCAGCCTTCTGTGAAATATTGCCATGTCTTTCTTGAGAGTTTTGGTTTGGTTTTTGTAAATGTCTAGTGTAGGTACAAATGAGAGCCCCATTTCTAACAATTCCCTTTCATGTTGATTCGGCTGGAAATAGTTGGATAAATTAATGAGGTTACTCATTTTATCCGTATCTAGCCCCGTTTGATTTTGGCTTATGGGGCTGTCTAGTTTAAACAAGCTAACCAATGTGTCAGCATATGTTCGCCTGTCTTGTCCTTCCAGTGGATCAGATCGTTATCAGTTTCGAAATCCCTTTCATCCAATTTGGGGATGAAATTAGCTTTTTCTATCTCTGTGTTTAAGTTTTCTAGAATCCTTTGTTCCCCATGGTGTAGTCTATCTGAATAGTTAATTAGTGGCATGTGTATCTTGGCATGTGGGAATGTATCCTGGGCCATTGTGAGAAGTGTCGCAATGCTTTTCTTACCTGAGACAGTGGTCCCTGCCTCCTTGTTGTTGATTCCGAGTGAAATAATGCAGTGTGCTACTTCCGTGTGGATTCTTGTTCTCTTCAGTAAATCCACTGCGTTGATGAACTTCATCCCTGAATAGGACTCGATTTGTAAATCCTTTCGTGAAAAGGCCGGCATCCTAGCGAGGTTTGAGTCTCCAAAGGTTAGGGTTAGGGTTAATAACTACTAATACCATGGAACTGGACCTGAGGGCTAGGGCTAGGGATAGGGTTAGGGTTAATAACTACTAATACCATGGAACTGGACCTGAGGGCTAGGCTTAGGGCTAGGGTTAGGGTTAATAACTACTAATACCATGGAACTGGACCTGAGGAACTGGACCTGAGGGCTAGGCTTAGGGCTAGGGTTAGGGTTAATAACTACTAATACCATGGAACTGGACCTGAGGGCTAGGGCTAGGGATAGGGTTAGGGTTAATAACTACTAATACCATGGAACTGGACCTGAGGGCTAGGGCTAGGGCTAGGGTTAGGGTTAATAACTACTAATACCATGGAACTGGACCTGAGGGCTAGGGCTAGGGCTAGGGTTAGGGTTAATAACTACTAATACCATGGAACTGGACCTGAGGGCTAGGGGTAGGGCTAGGGTTAGGGTTAATAACTACTAATACCATGGAACTGGACCTGAGGGCTAGGGATAGGGCTAGGGTTAGGGTTAATAACTACTAATACCATGGAACTGGACCTGAGGGCTAGGGATAGGGCTAGGGTTAGGGTTAATAACTACTAATACCATGGAACTGGACCTGAGGGCTAGGGCTAGGGCTAGGGTTAGGGTTAATAACTACTAATACCATGGAACTGGACCTGAGGGCTAGGGCTAGGGCTAGGGTTAGGGTTAATAACTACTAATACCATGGAACTGGACCTGAGGGCTAGGGATAGGGCTAGGGTTAGGGTTAATAACTACTAATACCATGGAACTGGACCTGAGGGCTAGGGATAGGGCTAGGGTTAGGGTTAATAACTACTAATACCATGGAACTGGACCTGAGGGCTAGGGCTAGGGCTAGGGTTAGGGTTAATAACTACTAATACCATGGAACTGGACCTGAGGGCTAGGGCTAGGGCTAGGGTTAGGGTTAATAACTACTAATACCATGGAACTGGACCTGAGGGCTAGGGATAGGGCTAGGGTTAGGGTTAATAACTACTAATACCATGGAACTGGACCTGAGGGCTAGGGATAGGGCTAGGGTTAGGGTTAATAACTACTAATACCATGGAACTGGACCTGAGGGCTAGGGTTAGGGTTAGGGTTAATAACTATAATACCATGGAACTGGACCTGAGGGCTAGGGCTAGGGCTATGGTTAGGGTTAATAACTACTAATACCATGGAACTGGACCTGAGGGCTAGGGCTAGGGCTATGGTTAGGGTTAATAACTACTAATACCATGGAACTGGACCTGAGGGCTAGGCTTAGGGCTATGGTTAGGGTTAATAACTACTAATACCATGGAACTGGACCTGAGGGCTAGGGTTAGGGCTAGGGATAGGGTTAATAACTACTAATACCATGGAACAGGACCTGAGGGCTAGGGATAGGGCTAGGGATAGGGTTAATAACTACTAATACCATGGAACAGGGCCTGAGGGCTAGGGATAGGGCTAGGGTTAGGGTTAATAACTACTAATACCATGGAACTGGACCTGAGGGCTAGGGATAGGGCTAGGGTTAGGGTTAATAACTACTAATACCATGGAACTGGACCTGAGGGCTAGGGCTAGGGCTAGGGTTAGGGTTAATAACTACTAATACCATGGAACTGGACCTGAGGGCTAGGGCTAGGGTTAGGGTTAATAACTACTAATACCATGGAACTGGACCTGAGGGCTAGGGATAGGGTTAGGGTTAGGGTTAGGGTTAATAACTACTAATACCATGGAACTGGACCTGAGGGCTAGGGCTAGGGCTAGGGTTAGGGTTAGGGTTAATAACTACTAATACCATGGAACTGGACCTGAGGGCTAGGGCTAGGGTTAGGGTTAATAACTACTAATACCATGGAACTGGACCTGAGCGCTAGGGCTAGGGCTAGGGTTAGGGTTAATAACTACTAATACCATGGAACTGGACCTGAGGGCTAGGGCTAGGGCTAGGGTTAGGGTTAATAACTACTAATACCATGGAACTGGACCTGAGGGCTAGGGATAGGGCTAGGGTTAGGGTTAATAACTACTAATACCATGGAACTGGACCTGAGGGCTAGGGATAGGGCTAGGGTTAGGGTTAATAACTACTAATACCATGGAACTGGACCTGAGGGCTAGGGTTAGGGTTAGGGTTAATAACTATAATACCATGGAACTGGACCTGAGGGCTAGGGCTAGGGCTATGGTTAGGGTTAATAACTACTAATACCATGGAACTGGACCTGAGGGCTAGGGCTAGGGCTATGGTTAGGGTTAATAACTACTAATACCATGGAACTGGACCTGAGGGCTAGGCTTAGGGCTATGGTTAGGGTTAATAACTACTAATACCATGGAACTGGACCTGAGGGCTAGGGTTAGGGCTAGGGATAGGGTTAATAACTACTAATACCATGGAACAGGACCTGAGGGCTAGGGATAGGGCTAGGGATAGGGTTAATAACTACTAATACCATGGAACAGGGCCTGAGGGCTAGGGATAGGGCTAGGGTTAGGGTTAATAACTACTAATACCATGGAACTGGACCTGAGGGCTAGGGATAGGGCTAGGGTTAGGGTTAATAACTACTAATACCATGGAACTGGACCTGAGGGCTAGGGCTAGGGCTAGGGTTAGGGTTAATAACTACTAATACCATGGAACTGGACCTGAGGGCTAGGGCTAGGGTTAGGGTTAATAACTACTAATACCATGGAACTGGACCTGAGGGCTAGGGATAGGGTTAGGGTTAGGGTTAGGGTTAATAACTACTAATACCATGGAACTGGACCTGAGGGCTAGGGCTAGGGCTAGGGTTAGGGTTAGGGTTAATAACTACTAATACCATGGAACTGGACCTGAGGGCTAGGGCTAGGGTTAGGGTTAATAACTACTAATACCATGGAACTGGACCTGAGCGCTAGGGCTAGGGCTAGGGTTAGGGTTAATAACTACTAATACCATGGAACTGGACCTGAGGGCTAGGGCTAGGGCTAGGGTTAGGGTTAATAACTACTAATACCATGGAACTGGACCTGAGGGCTAGGGCTAGGGCTAGGGTTAGGGTTAATAACTACTAATACCATGGAACTGGACCTGAGGGCTAGGCTTAGGGCTAGGGTTAGGGTTAATAACTACTAATACCATGGAACTGGACCTGAGGGCTAGGGCTAGGGCTAGGGTTAGGGTTAATAACTACTAATACCATGGAACTGGACCTGAGGGCTAGGGCTAGGGCTAGGGTTAGGGTTAATAACTACTAATACCATGGAACAGGACCTGAGGGCTAGGGCTAGGGCTAGGGTTAGGGTTAATAACTACTAATACCATGGAACAGGACCTGAGGGCTAGGGATAGGGCTAGGGTTAGGGTTAATAACTACTAATACCATGGAACAGGACCTGAGGGCTAGGGATAGGGCTACGGTTAGGGTTAATAACTACTAATACCATGGAACTGGACCTGAGGGCTAGGGATAGGGCTAGGGTTAGGGTTAATAACTACTAATACCATGGAACTGGACCTGAGGGCTAGGGATAGGGTTAGGGTTAGGGTTAATAACTACTAATACCATGGAACTGGACCTGAGGGCTAGGGCTAGGGCTAGGGTTAGGGTTAATAACTACTAATACCATGGAACTGGACCTGAGGGATAGGGCTAGGGCTAGGGTTAGGGTTAGGGTTAATAACTACTAATACCATGGAACTGGACCTGAGGGCTAGGGCTAGGGCTAGGGTTAGGGTTAATAACTACTAATACCATGGAACTGGACCTGAGGGCTAGGGCTAGGGCTAGGGTTAGGGTTAACTAGACCAGGTCAACCTGGTTGTGCCAGACCCCCTGTCTGTCATCATCATTTATGACATCATGCCTTTTGTAGGCATGTCATCATCATGTCATCATCATATATATACCCTTTATATAGAAAACCAGGACAGACAGACCGACATTTGCTTATGTAGGCCTACCCATTTCATGGGTCTGGCAATAACTACTAATACCATGGAACTGGACCTGAGGGCTAGGGATAGGGCTAGGGTTAGGGTTAATAACTACTAATACCATGGAACTGGACCTGAGGGATAGGGCTAGGGCTAGGGTTAGGGTTAGGGTTAATAACTACTAATACCATGGAACTGGACCTGAGGGCTAGGGTTAGGGATAGGGTTAGGGTTAATAACTACTAATACCATGGAACTGGACCTGAGGGCTAGGGCTAGGGTTAGGGTTAATAACTACTAATACCATGGAACTGGACCTGAGGGCTAGGGATAGGGCTAGGGTTAGGGTTAATAACTACTAATACCATGGAACTGGACCTGAGGGCTAGGGATAGGGCTAGGGTTAGGGTTAATAACTACTAATACCATGGAACTGGACCTGAGGGCTAGGGTTAGGGTTAGGGTTAATAACTACTAATACCATGGAACTGGACCTGAGGGCTAGGGCTAGGGCTATGGTTAGGGTTAATAACTACTAATACCATGGAACTGGACCTGAGGGCTAGGGCTAGGGCTATGGTTAGGGTTAATAACTACTAATACCATGGAACTGGACCTGAGGGCTAGGCTTAGGGCTATGGTTAGGGTTAATAACTACTAATACCATGGAACTGGACCTGAGGGCTAGGGTTAGGGCTAGGGATAGGGTTAATAACTACTAATACCATGGAACAGGACCTGAGGGCTAGGGATAGGGCTAGGGATAGGGTTAATAACTACTAATACCATGGAACAGGGCCTGAGGGCTAGGGATAGGGCTAGGGTTAGGGTTAATAACTACTAATACCATGGAACTGGACCTGAGGGCTAGGGATAGGGCTAGGGTTAGGGTTAATAACTACTAATACCATGGAACTGGACCTGAGGGCTAGGGCTAGGGCTAGGGTTAGGGTTAATAACTACTAATACCATGGAACTGGACCTGAGGGCTAGGGCTAGGGCTAGGGTTAGGGTTAATAACTACTAATACCATGGAACTGGACCTGAGGGCTAGGGATAGGGTTAGGGTTAGGGTTAATAACTACTAATACCATGGAACTGGACCTGGGGGCTAGGGCTAGGGCTAGGGTTAGGGTTAGGGTTAATAACTACTAATACCATGGAACTGGACCTGAGGGCTAGGGCTAGGGTTAGGGTTAATAACTACTAATACCATGGAACTGGACCTGAGCGCTAGGGCTAGGGCTAGGGTTAGGGTTAATAACTACTAATACCATGGAACTGGACCTGAGGGCTAGGGCTAGGGCTAGGGTTAGGGTTAATAACTACTAATACCATGGAACTGGACCTGAGGGCTAGGGATAGGGCTAGGGTTAGGGTTAATAACTACTAATACCATGGAACTGGACCTGAGGGCTAGGCTTAGGGCTATGGTTAGGGTTAATAACTACTAATACCATGGAACTGGACCTGAGGGCTAGGGTTAGGGCTAGGGATAGGGTTAATAACTACTAATACCATGGAACAGGACCTGAGGGCTAGGGATAGGGCTAGGGATAGGGTTAATAACTACTAATACCATGGAACAGGGCCTGAGGGCTAGGGATAGGGCTAGGGTTAGGGTTAATAACTACTAATACCATGGAACTGGACCTGAGGGCTAGGGATAGGGCTAGGGTTAGGGTTAATAACTACTAATACCATGGAACTGGACCTGAGGGCTAGGGCTAGGGCTAGGGTTAGGGTTAATAACTACTAATACCATGGAACTGGACCTGAGGGCTAGGGCTAGGGCTAGGGTTAGGGTTAATAACTACTAATACCATGGAACTGGACCTGAGGGCTAGGGATAGGGTTAGGGTTAGGGTTAATAACTACTAATACCATGGAACTGGACCTGAGGGCTAGGGCTAGGGCTAGGGTTAGGGTTAGGGTTAATAACTACTAATACCATGGAACTGGACCTGAGGGCTAGGGCTAGGGTTAGGGTTAATAACTACTAATACCATGGAACTGGACCTGAGCGCTAGGGCTAGGGCTAGGGTTAGGGTTAATAACTACTAATACCATGGAACTGGACCTGAGGGCTAGGGCTAGGGCTAGGGTTAGGGTTAATAACTACTAATACCATGGAACTGGACCTGAGGGCTAGGGATAGGGCTAGGGTTAGGGTTAATAACTACTAATACCATGGAACTGGACCTGAGGGCTAGGGATAGGGTTAGGGTTAGGGTTAATAACTACTAATACCATGGAACTGGACCTGAGGGCTAGGGCTAGGGCTAGGGTTAGGGTTAATAACTACTAATACCATGGAACTGGACCTGAGGGATAGGGCTAGGGCTAGGGTTAGGGTTAATAACTACTAATACCATGGAACTGGACCTGAGGGCTAGGGCTAGGGCTAGGGTTAGGGTTAATAACTACTAATACCATGGAACTGGACCTGAGGGCTAGGGCTAGGGCTAGGGTTAGGGTTAATAACTACTAATACCATGGAACTGGACCTGAGGGCTAGGGCTAGGGCTAGGGTTAGGGTTAATAACTACTAATACCATGGAACTGGACCTGAGGGCTAGGGCTAGGGCTAGGGTTAGGGTTAACTAGACCAGGTCAACCTGGTTGTGCCAGACCCCCTGTCTGTCATCATCATTTATGACATCATGCCTTTTGTAGGCATGTCATCATCATGTCATCATCATATATACCCTTTATATAGAAAACCAGGACAGACAGACCGACATTTGCTTATGTAGGCCTACCCATTTCATGGGTCTGGCAATAACTACTAATACCATGGAACTGGACCTGAGGGCTAGGGATAGGGCTAGGGTTAGGGTTAATAACTACTAATACCATGGAACTGGACCTGAGGGCTAGGGATAGGGTTAGGGTTAGGGTTAATAACTACTAATACCATGGAACTGGACCTGAGGGATAGGGCTAGGGCTAGGGTTAGGGTTAGGGTTAATAACTACTAATACCATGGAACTGGACCTGAGGGCTAGGGTTAGGGATAGGGTTAGGGTTAATAACTACTAATACCATGGAACTGGACCTGAGGGCTAGGGCTAGGGCTAGGGTTAGGGTTAATAACTACTAATACCATGGAACTGGACCTGAGGGCTAGGGATAGGGCTAGGGTTAGGGTTAATAACTACTAATACCATGGAACTGGACCTGAGGGCTAGGGTTAGGGTTAGGGTTAATAACTACTAATACCATGGAACTGGACCTGAGGGCTAGGGCTAGGGCTATGGTTAGGGTTAATAACTACTAATACCATGGAACTGGACCTGAGGGCTAGGGCTAGGGCTATGGTTAGGGTTAATAACTACTAATACCATGGAACTGGACCTGAGGGCTAGGCTTAGGGCTATGGTTAGGGTTAATAACTACTAATACCATGGAACTGGACCTGAGGGCTAGGGTTAGGGCTAGGGATAGGGTTAATAACTACTAATACCATGGAACAGGACCTGAGGGCTAGGGATAGGGCTAGGGATAGGGTTAATAACTACTAATACCATGGAACAGGGCCTGAGGGCTAGGGATAGGGCTAGGGTTAGGGTTAGGGTTAGGGTTAATAACTACTAATACCATGGAACTGGACCTGAGGGCTAGGGATAGGGCTAGGGTTAGGGTTAATAACTACTAATACCATGGAACTGGACCTGAGGGCTAGGGCTAGGGCTAGGGTTAGGGTTAATAACTACTAATACCATGGAACTGGACCTGAGGGCTAGGGCTAGGGCTAGGGTTAGGGTTAATAACTACTAATACCATGGAACTGGACCTGAGGGCTAGGGATAGGGTTAGGGTTAGGGTTAATAACTACTAATACCATGGAACTGGACCTGAGGGCTAGGGCTAGGGCTAGGGTTAGGGTTAGGGTTAATAACTACTAATACCATGGAACTGGACCTGAGGGCTAGGGCTAGGGTTAGGGTTAATAACTACTAATACCATGGAACTGGACCTGAGGGCTAGGGCTAGGGCTAGGGTTAGGGTTAATAACTACTAATACCATGGAACTGGACCTGAGGGCTAGGGCTAGGGCTAGGGTTAGGGTTAATAACTACTAATACCATGGAACTGGACCTGAGGGCTAGGGCTAGGGCTAGGGTTAGGGTTAATAACTACTAATACCATGGAACAGGACCTGAGGGCTAGGGATAGGGCTAGGGTTAGGGTTAATAACTACTAATACCATGGAACTGGACCTGAGGGCTAGGGCTAGGGCTAGGGTTAGGGTTAATAACTACTAATACCATGGAACTGGACCTGAGGGCTAGGGCTAGGGCTAGGGTTAGGGTTAATAACTACTAATACCATGGAACTGGACCTGAGGGCTAGGGCTAGGGCTAGGGTTAGGGTTAATAACTACTAATACCATGGAACAGGACCTGAGGGCTAGGGCTAGGGCTAGGGTTAGGGTTAATAACTACTAATACCATGGAACAGGACCTGAGGGCTAGGGATAGGGCTAGGGTTAGGGTTAATAACTACTAATACCATGGAACAGGACCTGAGGGCTAGGGATAGGGCTAGGGTTAGGGTTAATAACTACTAATACCATGGAACTGGACCTGAGGGCTAGGGCTAGGGTTAGGGTTAGGGTTAATAACTACTAATACCATGGAACTGGACCTGAGGGCTAGGGATAGGGCTAGGGTTAGGGATAATAACTACTAATACCATGGAACTGGACCTGAGGGCTAGGGCTAGGGTTAGGGTTAGGGTTAATAACTACTAATACCATGGAACTGGACCTGAGGGCTAGGGCTAGGGCTAGGGTTAGGGTTAATAACTACTAATACCATGGAACTGGACCTGAGGGCTAGGGCTAGGGCTAGGGTTAGGGTTAATAACTACTAATACCATGGAACTGGACCTGAGGGCTAGGGTTAGGGTTAACCCTAGACCTGAGGACCTGAGGGTTAGGGTTAGGGTTAATAACTACTAATACCATGGAACTGGACCTGAGGGATAGGGCTAGGGCTAGGGTTAGGGTTAGGGTTAATAACTACTAATACCATGGAACTGGACCTGAGGGCTAGGGCTAGGGCTAGGGTTAGGGTTAATAACTACTAATACCATGGAACTGGACCTGAGGGCTAGGGCTAGGGCTAGGGTTAGGGTTAATAACTACTAATACCATGGAACTGGACCTGAGGGCTAGGGCTAGGGCTAGGGTTAGGGTTAATAACTACTAATACCATGGAACAGGACCTGAGGGCTAGGGATAGGGCTAGGGTTAGGGTTAATAACTACTAATACCATGGAACTGGACCTGAGGGCTAGGGCTAGGGCTAGGGTTAGGGTTAATAACTACTAATACCATGGAACTGGACCTGAGGGCTAGGGCTAGGGCTAGGGTTAGGGTTAATAACTACTAATACCATGGAACTGGACCTGAGGGCTAGGGCTAGGGCTAGGGTTAGGGTTAATAACTACTAATACCATGGAACAGGACCTGAGGGCTAGGGCTAGGGCTAGGGTTAGGGTTAATAACTACTAATACCATGGAACAGGACCTGAGGGCTAGGGATAGGGCTAGGGTTAGGGTTAATAACTACTAATACCATGGAACAGGACCTGAGGGCTAGGGATAGGGCTAGGGTTAGGGTTAATAACTACTAATACCATGGAACTGGACCTGAGGGCTAGGGCTAGGGTTAGGGTTAGGGTTAATAACTACTAATACCATGGAACTGGACCTGAGGGCTAGGGATAGGGCTAGGGTTAGGGATAATAACTACTAATACCATGGAACTGGACCTGAGGGCTAGGGATAGGGTTAGGGTTAGGGTTAATAACTACTAATACCATGGAACTGGACCTGAGGGCTAGGGATAGGGCTAGGGTTAGGGTTAATAACTACTAATACCATGGAACTGGACCTGAGGGATAGGGCTAGGGCTAGGGTTAGGGTTAGGGTTAATAACTACTAATACCATGGAACTGGACCTGAGGGCTAGGGCTAGGGCTAGGGTTAGGGTTAATAACTACTAATACCATGGAACTGGACCTGAGGGCTAGGGCTAGGGCTAGGGTTAGGGTTAATAACTACTAATACCATGGAACTGGACCTGAGGGCTAGGGTTAGGGTTAACCCTAGACCTGAGGACCTGAGGGTTAGGGTTAGGGTTAATAACTACTAATACCATGGAACTGGACCTGAGGGATAGGGCTAGGGCTAGGGTTAGGGTTAGGGTTAATAACTACTAATACCATGGAACTGGACCTGAGGGCTAGGGTTAGGGATAGGGTTAGGGTTAATAACTACTAATACCATGGAACTGGACCTGAGGGCTAGGGCTAGGGCTAGGGTTAGGGTTAATAACTACTAATACCATGGAACTGGACCTGAGGGCTAGGGATAGGGCTAGGGTTAGGGTTAATAACTACTAATACCATGGAACTGGACCTGAGGGCTAGGGTTAGGGTTAGGGTTAATAACTACTAATACCATGGAACTGGACCTGAGGGCTAGGGCTAGGGCTATGGTTAGGGTTAATAACTACTAATACCATGGAACTGGACCTGAGGGCTAGGGCTAGGGCTATGGTTAGGGTTAATAACTACTAATACCATGGAACTGGACCTGAGGGCTAGGCTTAGGGCTATGGTTAGGGTTAATAACTACTAATACCATGGAACTGGACCTGAGGGCTAGGGTTAGGGCTAGGGATAGGGTTAATAACTACTAATACCATGGAACAGGACCTGAGGGCTAGGGATAGGGCTAGGGATAGGGTTAATAACTACTAATACCATGGAACAGGGCCTGAGGGCTAGGGATAGGGCTAGGGTTAGGGTTAGGGTTAATAACTACTAATACCATGGAACTGGACCTGAGGGCTAGGGATAGGGCTAGGGTTAGGGTTAATAACTACTAATACCATGGAACTGGACCTGAGGGCTAGGGCTAGGGCTAGGGTTAGGGTTAATAACTACTAATACCATGGAACTGGACCTGAAGGCTAGGGCTAGGGCTAGGGTTAGGGTTAATAACTACTAATACCATGGAACTGGACCTGAGGGCTAGGGCTAGGGCTAGGGTTAGGGTTAATAACTACTAATACCATGGAACTGGACCTGAGGGCTAGGGTTAGGGCTAGGGATAGGGTTAATAACTACTAATACCATGGAACAGGGCCTGAGGGCTAGGGATAGGGCTAGGGTTAGGGTTAATAACTACTAATACCATGGAACTGGACCTGAGGGCTAGGGCTAGGGCTAGGGTTAGGGTTAATAACTACTAATACCATGGAACAGGACCTGAGGGCTAGGGATAGGGCTAGGGATAGGGTTAATAACTACTAATACCATGGAACAGGGCCTGAGGGCTAGGGATAGGGCTAGGGTTAGGGTTAGGGTTAATAACTACTAATACCATGGAACTGGACCTGAGGGCTAGGGATAGGGCTAGGGTTAGGGTTAATAACTACTAATACCATGGAACTGGACCTGAGGGCTAGGGCTAGGGCTAGGGTTAGGGTTAATAACTACTAATACCATGGAACTGGACCTGAAGGCTAGGGCTAGGGCTAGGGTTAGGGTTAATAACTACTAATACCATGGAACTGGACCTGAGGGCTAGGGATAGGGTTAGGGTTAGGGTTAATAACTACTAATACCATGGAACTGGACCTGAGGGCTAGGTTAGGGAGTGAAGACTTCAATATATTGTCCTAGGCCAAGTCAAGGCCTAAGATGCAGTATAGAGAAAAGTGCTTTCGCCATCTTGTTTAAAAAGAAAGAATGTTGCAATTTTAAATTGGGTTGGTTCCCCTAGTTCATAAAATCCTACAGGTCATCTTGTAGTTTATGTCCTGTGGGTTTTATGTGTGAGACTGTGCATGGCACGATGGTCAAATTTCGTGAGCCAGAAGTGTTCTTATTTCTGACCGCATACCAATGGCTTTCAGATTTATACATTGTGCATAACTAACAACCCTATTCTCCCCCAAAAATAGATTACAGTTATTGTCCACGACATTGCAAGCGGCGCGAAGGCCAGCGGACCTTGGTCCTGCTCTTCGCGCCCGAGCGCCGCAGGCGCGAGTGCCCGCGAAGAGCGGGCCAGGGCCGCGCGGCCGGCGGAGCGCCGCGCGAGTTACGAAGCCGTGGTGAATGTAATCGTTCTATTTATGCCAGGCCCGTAAGGCCTGGGCAAGCGCACGATAAACGCCATGATAATTTACTTACTTACAATAAGCAGATAAAACATCACAATAATAAACCAGATAATGTGTCAGTATATCAACAGCAATTCAACAGTAGCAATAGCTATTCAACCACAGCAACAGCTTATTCACTTTACATTTCAATAGATCTCCTTGGAGACTGAGCATAGTGGTCCTGACTTATCACACCTTGGGTGAGAAAGACCTCTGATGGCCCATCAGGACACTTGTCCTATTGTTCCCTCCAGGTGTGAGATGTGTTGATGATTCTGCTGGGTTTCTATCTGCCTACTGCTCTAGGGACATTAGTCTCCCCTTCATGTTCAGTCCCGCTGGAAACATGGTGTCTAATTTGTCTATCCACCGTCTCTCCCGGAATCTCCTTTGACCCATTGTCCAATGTGGGTTATGTTCTAACCCGGTCACAGAAAGGGCTTCTATCCCATGTGTCCTAAAATGTCGTACAATCACTAATGTGTTTTGTTTGTTATTATTAATATTGTACTTGTGTTGGTTAATTCTATCTGCTATCGTATTACCTGTCTCTCCTACATATTGTAGGTTGCATTTGCTGCATGTGATCAGGTAGACCGAGTTGGTTGTGTTCTGGTGTATGTTCTGCTTTATTTCATATACTATTTTTGTGGTTTTACTTTTCACCAGCCTTTTGGGTTGAAAATATTCTGGTATGCGTGGTGGTCTGTTCGAATCCGCCAGTCTGCTTTTAACCAAATAATCCTTGAGATTTTTGTTCTTTCTGAAGGCAGATATGATTGTAAAGCCCTCCAATAGGCCCTCTGCTCTGTTCTCGAAGTTTCTTTTCAATCTGGTGTTTGCTATTCTACTCTGTGTAGAGAAGGTTGTTACGAGGGCAATTTTTGGCCTTTCGTCCCTCTCTCTTATCTGTTGGAAGGTATCATACGCTTTTCTCAGAAAGGTTCGTGAGTATCCCCTGTGTCTCAATGCGCTAAAAAGTGTTTTACAGGCTATTTTAAAGTCACTGACCTGAGTACAGATCCTTTTAAATCTTAAAAGTTGTGACTTTACTATTCCTGTGTAACAATGCGCCGGATGAAAGGATGTCTTGTGTAAGAGTGCATGTGTGTCTGTGGGTTTAAAAAATACTTTCAGATCCAGCTTTTGGCTAGTTCCAAACTCTGGTCCCTTGAACACTGTTACGTCCAAGAAATCTATTTTCTCTGCACTCAGTACGTACTTGATTGTGATTGACCTGTGGTGTGTGTTCAAAGTGTTGATAAACTCTTTGAAGTCCTCTTCACTATAAGGCCAAATCCCAAATATGTCATCCAGGAATCTATAATAGTGGCTTGGTTGTTGCCTGCATTTTTGTAGGGCTGTGTGCTCCCAAAGGCTCATATAAATGTTGGCAAAACTGGGGGCGAATCTTTTCCCCATGGCTGTGCCCTTTATCTGGAGATAATACTTGTTGTTAAATTCGAAATCATTCTGCGTTAGATTTAGTTCTAGCAATTCCAGCAGTTCTTCATCTGGTCTGCTGCTATCTGGATACTTTTGGCACGTTTCTCTCACCGCTCGCAATCCAGCCTCAGTTTCAATGTTTGTGTATAAGGAATCTATATCAATCGAGAACAGAAAGGCATCCTGTGGAATTGAAATGCTCTTGATTTTCTCCAAAAAATGATATGTATCCTTAATATAGCTGGGATGTCTGGTTGAGAGCGGTTGGAGAAAGTGTTCTATGTACTCAGCAGTGTGATACGTTTCACTAGAACAATCACTTACAATTGGTCTCCCAGGAGGTACTTGGTACGGTACAGTCCAGTTTTCCGGACTCTTGTGTATCTTTGGCAATAAGTAAAAAACTCTAGGTCTAGGTGTGTCTTGACCCAGTAAATAGGTCTCTTGTTTTGCATTAATGTGTCTCTTTCTCCTCAGTCTCTGTATAATGTCCTTGGCTTTGATGGCCGTCTGTTTGTAAATGGGCTCTTCTAGTTGTCTGTAATGATCAGGGTTGCTGAGCTGTCGTTCACCCTCCAGCAGATATTGATGTCTGTCCATTAAAACAATGCACGACCCTTTGTCTGCTGGCTTTATAACAATGTCTTTGTTATTCGCTAATGATCTAAGTGCAGCTACTTGTAATTTTGTCAGATTGTCCTTTTCCCTAAAGTGTGCTGGGATACTATTAATACAAATTTGGTCAGCTGTAATCAGCTGTTTTAGGCTGTTTGGGAGAATCCCGTTTGCGGGTTCCCAATTTGATTTTGGCTGGAAGGGTGGGATTTGCTCCTCGTCTCCTACTCCAAAGTGGGTAGCCAGTTTCAGCCTTCTGTGAAATATTGCCATGTCTTTCTTGAGAGTTTTGGTTTGGTTTTTGTAAATGTCTAGTGTAGGTACAAATGAGAGCCCCATTTCTAACAATTCCCTTTCATGTTGATTCGGCTGGAAATAGTTGGATAAATTAATGAGGTTACTCATTTTATCCGTATCTAGCCCCGTTTGATTTTGGCTTATGGGGCTGTCTAGTTTAAACAAGCTAACCAATGTGTCAGCATATGTTCGCCTGTCTTGTCCTTCCAGTGGATCAGATCGTTATCAGTTTCGAAATCCCTTTCATCCAATTTGGGGATGAAATTAGCTTTTTCTATCTCTGTGTTTAAGTTTTCTAGAATCCTTTGTTCCCCATGGTGTAGTCTATCTGAATAGTTAATTAGTGGCATGTGTATCTTGGCATGTGGGAATGTATCCTGGGCCATTGTGAGAAGTGTCGCAATGCTTTTCTTACCTGAGACAGTGGTCCCTGCCTCCTTGTTGTTGATTCCGAGTGAAATAATGCAGTGTGCTACTTCCGTGTGGATTCTTGTTCTCTTCAGTAAATCCACTGCGTTGATGAACTTCATCCCTGAATAGGACTCGATTTGTAAATCCTTTCGTGAAAAGGCCGGCATCCTAGCGAGGTTTGAGTCTCCAAAGGTTAGGGTTAGGGTTAATAACTACTAATACCATGGAACTGGACCTGAGGGCTAGGGCTAGGGATAGGGTTAGGGTTAATAACTACTAATACCATGGAACTGGACCTGAGGGCTAGGCTTAGGGCTAGGGTTAGGGTTAATAACTACTAATACCATGGAACTGGACCTGAGGAACTGGACCTGAGGGCTAGGCTTAGGGCTAGGGTTAGGGTTAATAACTACTAATACCATGGAACTGGACCTGAGGGCTAGGGCTAGGGATAGGGTTAGGGTTAATAACTACTAATACCATGGAACTGGACCTGAGGGCTAGGGCTAGGGCTAGGGTTAGGGTTAATAACTACTAATACCATGGAACTGGACCTGAGGGCTAGGGCTAGGGCTAGGGTTAGGGTTAATAACTACTAATACCATGGAACTGGACCTGAGGGCTAGGGGTAGGGCTAGGGTTAGGGTTAATAACTACTAATACCATGGAACTGGACCTGAGGGCTAGGGATAGGGCTAGGGTTAGGGTTAATAACTACTAATACCATGGAACTGGACCTGAGGGCTAGGGATAGGGCTAGGGTTAGGGTTAATAACTACTAATACCATGGAACTGGACCTGAGGGCTAGGGCTAGGGCTAGGGTTAGGGTTAATAACTACTAATACCATGGAACTGGACCTGAGGGCTAGGGCTAGGGCTAGGGTTAGGGTTAATAACTACTAATACCATGGAACTGGACCTGAGGGCTAGGGATAGGGCTAGGGTTAGGGTTAATAACTACTAATACCATGGAACTGGACCTGAGGGCTAGGGATAGGGCTAGGGTTAGGGTTAATAACTACTAATACCATGGAACTGGACCTGAGGGCTAGGGCTAGGGCTAGGGTTAGGGTTAATAACTACTAATACCATGGAACTGGACCTGAGGGCTAGGGCTAGGGCTAGGGTTAGGGTTAATAACTACTAATACCATGGAACTGGACCTGAGAGCTAGGGCTAGGGCTAGGGTTAGGGTTAATAACTACTAATACCATGGAACTGGACCTGAGGGCTAGGGCTAGGGCTAGGGTTAGGGTTAATAACTACTAATACCATGGAACTGGACCTGAGGGCTAGGGATAGGGTTAGGGTTAATAACTACTAATACCATGGAACTGGACCTGAGAGCTAGGGATAGGGCTAGGGTTAGGGTTAATAACTACTAATACCATGGAACTGGACCTGAGGGCTAGGGCTAGGGCTAGGGTTAGGGTTAATAACTACTAATACCATGGAACTGGACCTGAGGGCTAGGGCTAGGGCTAGGGTTAGGGTTAATAACTACTAATACCATGGAACTGGACACAACCAGTGTGAAGTGAGCGGTGCCATAGGCTGCTCAACAGCACGACTTGGATATTCATGTCTCACATGAAGCTAGTTAGCATTTGTTTTTGTTTTTTAGGTTTTTAGAACTTTGATTATATTGTTTTTTTTCTAGATAGATATTCATTTGCATTTGTTATATTGTTGATGATGTACTGACATATTATCTTGTTTATTATTGTGATGTTATCTGCTTATTGTAAGTCGCTTTGGATTAAAAGCGTCTGCTAAATCAGGGGTTCCCAAACTTTTTTGTCTCGGGGCACCCCATAAATATTTTTTTAATCCGAGGCACCCCTACATTATACATTTCACTCCCAGCACCTTATGTTTATAGCATCGTCGTTGTAGGGTGGAAACCTTGTATGTCCAAAACCGACCGTTAGTTTTGTATAAATCATCTATAAAATGTAGCTAAACTAGTGAAAACAGCCGATCTACAAGCACACTTGTGTGCTTGTAGATCGGCTGTTTTCACTAGTTTTGTGCGACAGAGGTTTCTGCATGATATTTTAGGAAAACATTGAGATAATAGCCATTTTGGTTAGAACTGACTGAAAATAACTTTGTACTTTAAGTTAAAAATGTTACTATTTGTGTCCAAATAAATTCCAAATATCATCAAATGATCTTGCGGCACCCCTGGACTGCTGTCGCGGCACCCCAGGGTGCCCCATCACCCACTTTGAAAACCCCTGTGCTAAATGCCTAAACTGTAAACTGTAAACTGTAATCACAGTTAAAAGGGTCAATTTGTTTCTTACCGATAGGGGTAGTTTTTTGTATGGAAAATGTAGATACTTTTATGTGGTGCGGTGTGGTGTGGTGTAGTGTGGTGTGGTGTGGTGCTAAAACTGCAGTCGAAAAGGGGCTATATATAAGCCCCTTTTCCACTGGCCCAACTCCACACCACTCCAAACCACACCGCCCACTTGTGTGAGGTTTTCCACTACAAGGTCCTGGGTAGAGTGGTGTGAAAGTGGTACTAAACGGGGTACTAAAAAGTATCCAATCTAGAGTAGGTCTGAGCTAGGCCACACAGGGCCAAACACATCATAATTACTGATCACTCACTGGGTTTTCATTTACACCACCAGGATATAGTTGTAATACATGATAATAGATTCTATTGTGTTATAACCACTATTATAATCTATCATAGTATATTAGAATTATCACTAGAAGTTTGCGGCCCTTTGGGCCGCAAAAAAATTTTTTTTTGAGAAAAAAAGTTTTTGAGAAAAAAACATTTTTTGAAAAAAAACATTTTTTGAGAAAAAAAAAATTTTTTTGAGAAGAAAAAATGTTTTGAGAAAAAAAAATTAAAATAAAAAAATTGAGAAAAAAAAAGTTTTGAAAAAAAAATGGTGATGCGATGACGTGGTGTATACGGATGTTACTGCGATTGAGGTGAAAGAGAAAAGTGGAAAGTTGTGAGCTAACTATTAGCTATTTGTGTGTGTGTGTGTGTGTGTGTGTGTGTGTGTGTGTGTGTGTGTGTGTGTGTGTGTGTGTGTGTGTGTGTGTGTGTGTGTGTGTGTGTTCTGGCTACGCCCCCCTCGGTTGAAATTGGATCCGCCGGTCCCATAGCTGGGAATACGAGCCAATGGACGGCGGTCACCATGGCAACGGGGGGCCAATGATAGAGTTATGGGCGGTATTCCTTACGTTCTACCAACACCGTACGCTCTACCTATGAGTTGAAGTCGATGTAAAGGGGGCGTGAATGGGCTTGGAAGTGGGATGCGGCTCTTAGAGGAATGTATATATAAGATAGTAATACATTAATACTTTATAATGTATTATAATCACAGTTATAATCCATTATAGTGCATTATAATTAGGATAGTTGTAATACAAATTTAGTATGTATTATAATCACAGTTAAAAGGGTCAATTTGTTTCTTACCGATAGGGTAGTTTTCACTACTTTTGTGCGACGCCGGCCTTGTATGATGAAGCAAGGCTTTGCTTTGCGAAAAAATTTACACATTTGAAACTTGGAGATACGAGGTTTCGGGCAGACAGTGACGATTTACTTTGTTGGCCGCCCAGCCCCCAAAATGGAACGAAGGCCAACATTTTATTTGTATCGGGAATTAACCGTCCGTTCGGGAGTTGTCCCGCAGATAAACTATACAGTTATACTGTAGGCTACTATATGTTGGTTTGTTTACTGAAGAATAAAGTATAAAATAGGGATAAAGTGGTTAAACGTCAATGTATTTTGCTGGGGACCCCCTGAATCTGCATCACCGATACAACTCTGTTCTTCACACAGGATGTCTGTTGTCAGACCTGGGTGTCAAATGTTTAGTGAACACTGAACAGTTCTAGATATCAGAGAGAAATAAAGTTAAAATACATCACGTTTGATAAACATCATAAACTGCATTCAGCAACAGTGTTCAAATTGAGTACTTTATTAACAAATTGCAAACAGTACACCAAGTACAATTATGCTTATTTTGAATGTGGCCATAAGAGTTCTAAAATGTCCTAAAATATGTAAGAAGCAGAATTTAATGTAACACATATTATACACACATCAAAATCAATATATATATATATATATATAATTTTTTTTAGGGCATTTTTTTGAGCAGTGCTAACTGCTCCTATAGACCGCTTTTTTACCAAAACCATGATGTCACAAATGATGATGACCTGAGTCCGCTAGACCAATGAAACACTTTGATTCTGTTGATCTGTCCATGATGTCATAGTCACATAGGCACCCGATTGGTTAACTCTGATTTAGAACGCGTTTAGGCCGCGTAAAATACGTCATAACGCGTTTAGACGGCTAGATACGTCATAAGAAATTATTGAGCGGTGCTAACCTTGAATTTCAAAATTGTATTAGATGAATATTCACTTATAAGCGATAAAATAACCACACTTTTAGACAGACTGTGGAAGATCTTACAGGTTATAAATGATATAGCCAACTAATACAAGTTTAAAATACAAATAAACACAATATCCACTGGGTATCCACTGATTGCCCAGTTCTTCGGGCTCTTCGGGCCCAGCTCTTCTTGAAAGATTCAGTCAAGTCAGTGGTCTTGAACATAGCTGACAGTTGTTGTACTTGGCTGACAGCTGTTGTACTTGGTTGTACAGCTGTTGCTGCAAGGCCTGTGGTTCCAAAAAATATAAAATACAAATAAACAGCTTTTGGAAAAAAAAGATTATGCTGTCACTAATGAGGGTAACATGAGTTAACTAGACCAAATGTTCCGCCCCAGGATAACGGATGATTCTTTGGTCAAAATAATCGTGGTATGAAATTCAAATACTTCGGCTTTGCCGAAATAATTAGTATAGGGTCATAAACAAAAATCTAGAGGCAAATAAGGTCCCTGGTTGCCTAACTGACGACCACCAGAGTCATCAGGCTCTGGTGGCAGAGCTGGTTCTGTCCAGAGATGGTTCCGTCCTCTGTATGGTGTAAAGGTCAGGACACACGAAAACCTTATATAGTCTGAGCAGACCTCTAGACTGACATCATACACAACACAAAGAATATTGCCATGCATGCCTATCAACACTGATTCGCGCAGGCGCCCTTACAGGAATTAGATTGCACCGCTCACTTCGCACGGGTGAGTCAGTGAGTGAGTCACACTTTTGCCAAAATCTGTAGGAGCAGTGTCCAAAAATGTGTTTTGCAAAAATCGGCCTGATGGTGGCTAGAAGAGGGCCATGTGAGAAATGGAGGTGGAGGTTGTGGTTTGCCATCCAAGGAGTCTGTGTGCAAAGTTTGGCATTGATAGGGCCAACGGTGGCAGAGATATGACTAGGGCAAAAGTGTGACGTGACGGACAGACATGCTGACAGACTAACAGACTGACTGATAGACAGACTGACAGCTTTTCATAGTAACTGCAACCTGACGGTCGCAATAAATAGGACCATGATGAACATCTTTCCTCATCATATATTTCATATATATATATATATATATATATATACTCACTAAGTTACTCAATCATTCTCAATAAGATACTCACGGACACACAATGGTGTAGGAATCCATTCCGCTCTGATACCCACTCTTGTACATTTTGTTGACATTGGATGAATAGGTTTGAACTTTCGATCACACCTAAACCTCAGCGTTTGATGTTCATTATACAGTGTGGTATTGCCAAGCACGTTCCCATTATCAATCCGTGGTGGCAGTGCACATATGAGCTCTGTTGACAAACACACACAAAATACCAATCCACAGTATATATGATAGTATGAGGTATTGGATATATTTTGCAAATGTACAGTGCTTAAGTGTGTAGGCCTATACATTCATGTTTAAATGTGTTTTAATTAAGGCAACTTTTTTCATCAACTTATGTGTAAGTCAAAATGCAAAATGTAGTTTAGTATTATTTACAAAGAATATAATGAAAGTTATACAGTAGTTATAATAGAAGGCCAATGTGTGCAATTGTATGACAAAAAGTTGATTGTTTAATAGGAAGGATGTTTTGGCCAGCCTTATTGCCTGGGTTGAGGAAGAGAGGAAAGGAGAAGTTTAGAAATGACTATAGCCTAAATAATTATAGCACAGTACCTTTGCATGGTGGAGCTTGGTTACTCCAACATCACACCTGAGACCTAGACCTATAGACCCTAGATTTAACATGTTTTCCATCATTATTCACAATGTTTTCCAAATAGTAGATTGATGGGAATACTTACGTTCACATTTAGAACCTTGATGATACCAGCCATCATCCATGCACCTTAAATTGAAGAATCCCACGAAGCCAGCATTACAACTCACTCTGACCTTAGTTCCAGGGGCATAGGATGAGGCCAGACCAGATGTGTCCAAATTTGAGTCATAATGGGAACTGCTTAAAAAGTCTGCAAGTTTACAATCTGAACAACGAAAAGAGAAACATTCATCATATGTTGTGCCGATTTGACTAATTTGTACAGTTGACAAAACAAACTATTAAAACATTGTTGTCGGGTGTAAACCTTGTATGTCCAAAACTATTTTATTCATTTCAAAAACGATGTTCAATTGTGAAAAAGACGATCTACAAGCACACGCCTCGCACCGCGAGGCGTTGTGCACCCGTGCGATGCAGAAATATTTAGGGAGTACCAGTAAGACTCCCTAATCGGGAGATGGTCGCTTATCTCCACAAATAGGGCAAAAATGGGTTTTTCCAAAATCTTCCTGATCCATGTTGATGACATGAGTGTAGACATGCTATGTAGTGATTTCCGTGATTTTAGGGCAACATCTGTAGGAGCAGTGTCCAAAAATGTGTTTTTTAAAAATCGGCCTGAAGGTGGCGCTATATGGGACAGATTAATGTTGATGGGATGAGTGTAGACATACTGTGTAGCGATTTGCGTGATTTTAGGGCAAAAACTGTAGGAGCAGTGTCCAAAAATGTGTTTTAAAAATCGGCCTGCAGGTGGCGCTAGAAGAGGGCCATGTGAGAAATGAGGGGTGGGGTCTCCGCGTTGCCTTGGCGGACGAATAGGTACCGGCCCCGGCTCTCCCGGACGCTCCTAGCCCGAGTTACGGCATTTTATGTGAGCTGCAGTGGAGGGGGTCCTCCACTGGGGGCGCCACCACTTTTGCATCCGTTCTGGAGCACCAGGAGTGGGTGGTCCCCAGGAATTCCCCGTGAGCAGCCCCGTTGGGGTGGTCATTTGGTCATTTTTGCACATGTGGTCATTTTTTACACCAGGGGTCCTTGGAGGTTGTAGTTTGCCAGGTAAGGAGTGTGTGTGCAAAATGTGGCATGGATGGGGGCAACGGTTGTGGAGATATGAGCAAGGCAAAAGTGTGACGTGTGACGTGTCACTCACAGAGGGACATTTATTTACTCCATGTCCCTCTCGCTGTCTTTCTCTCTGTAGGGAAAGGAACGTGGCACTTGAACATTATGTCGGATGATCTAAAATAAATGTTTCTTGAAGATGGGGGATCGCAAAGATGTGTCTCCCCAGTTCCTCTCCCACCCAACAACAACAAATAGGCCTACAGTATATGGTCACAAGTTATGGCATGATGACAGCATCCTACATGTAGGCTACAGTACATCCAATTTGCCGAAATCAAGGCTTCAAAACTGAACTCCACAAAGCAATGGATGACGTCATGGGTAGATCTGTCGTCAGCGTAACGGATATAAAAGCAGCAGTCAAACCAACACAGGTAATTTCTCCAAAAGCGGATCACAATTGTCTGGTATTGCACGAGCAGCGAGCACCACAAAAAAGGCTGAAATGGCCGCCACCATGATTGACACGGAAGGAGCCCCAGCGCCAAAGGTCATCCCACCAAAGGTCATCCCCTTCTTCCCGACATTTCAAAGTTATTTGGCAATGGGAGATCAGTTGTACCAAAAGGGGCACTATATCAAAGCTATAGAAAGCTATTCCATGGGATTAATGCTCAAGGTGGAAGACAAGGACTGCCTCGCTGAGCGATCTAAATGTTTCCTGAAGATGGGGGATCCAGAAAATGCTTTAAAGGACGCTGAGGCATCTCTTAAACAGTACTGTAAGGCAGAGGCACTGTGCACCATGGGGGATTTTGAGTCTGCACTGGCTGTTTACCATAGGGGACGGAAGCTGCGTCCAAATGTGGCCGACTTCAGACTCGGCATCCAGAAGGCAGAGGAAACTTTGGAAAGGACTGTGCGGGGGAAACCTACCGGTGTTATTCATCACCTGAAGAAAGACAAAGAATACCTGGAGAAGTGGGACCTAAGGACCTAAGGAGAGACCCACCTGAGGAAGAGGACCTAAGGAGAGACCCACCTGTACAGAGGACCTAAGGAGAGACCCAACTGTTGATGGTGCCTGATTTCCTGGAGCTCTTCAGGGAGAGAGCCACCGCCCCCTTCTTTGTGTTCCAGGTGTTCTGTGTGGAGCTGTGGTGTCTGGATGAGTACTGGTACTATAAGGACCATAAGCTGGACTTTGCCATGTCTACATACCGGTACCTAAATATTAGAATACATGAGGATAGTGCATTCTAATGACCCTGAAAGGTCATGTTAAGATACTTTGAAGACAAAGTCATTCGAAAAGACAAGTCTGGCATGTGTTATTTCTGTTGGGACGATATTTGATGTCTTCTTGCAAATGATGGCTGAGAAGCCCAAGACCAAAGAGCATGAAGAGCAGCTGGAATGTCATGCACAGTTTCTATTGCTTTACTTTAACCACAATGACAAAAGGATCTGTAGAGTTGCAGACAAATACTGGACTTGTTTGGTCGAGACTTTCCAACATCTGCTGTGGAGTGGTTCTAGACATTCTAGACATCTTGCAAACATTCTCTCTGTCACTCAGTGCTGACATCCGCAAGGATCTGCCAAACATGACATTATTATAGGTATCACCTTCATGATCACTGTCCCAGTTTAGCCAGAAGGCCGGCAAGATGAGAGACCGATTGTACAAAATTCAACAGTAGTTGCAGATCCAAAGAGGAGAAGGAGGTTCTACTGTATTTTCGCTCCCATGAAGTGTCCAGGATATGGAGTTGGTTAGGCGTGGTAAAGCTTGTACTTCGATCTACGTGAAGTACAAGCTTTCTTGAAGTACAAGAATATTTATATTCTTTGAATTTCAAAATTGTCTTGAGCTGGATATCTCATACAATATACATGACTAATACATGACTCATACAATTGAGAAATTCAAATGAACTATTTTGAAATTCAAGGTTAGCACCGCTCAATAATTTTTTATGACGTAATTTAGGCGGCCTAAACGCGTTCTAAATCAGAGTTAACCAATCGGGTGCCTATGTGACTATGACATCATGGACAGATCAACAGAATCGAAGTGTTTCATTGGTCTAGTGGACTCATGTCATCATCATTTGTGATAAGCTGTTTATTTATATTCTTTGAATTTCAAAATTGTCTTGGGCTGGATATCTCTATAATACATGAAAACAAACCACACTTTTAGACAGGGCCCTGTGATTAAAGCGCTCTGTCTAAAAGTGTGGTTTGTTTTCATGTATTTTATAGATAATACATGACTCATACAATTGAGAAATTCAAATGAACTATTTTGAAATTCAATGTTAGCACCGCTCAATAATTTTTTATGACGTAATTTAGGCGGCCTAAACGCGTTCTAAATCAGAGTTAACCAATCGGGTGCCTATGTGACTATGACATCATGGACAGATCAACAGAATCGAAGTGTTTCATTGGTCTAGCGGACTCATGTCATCATCATTTATGACATCATTTGTGACATCATTTTTTTTAAGCGGTCTATAGGAGCGGTTAGCACCGCTCAAAAATACAGTATGATGATGAATTGATGATATATGATGGTGATCTATAGTGTTGGAATACATTATTGTCCAGTCAGAAAGGGTACATACGGATAGGGACACATGGACATACACACAAAGTCATATATTGGAGCGGCTAGCACCGCTCAAAGAAATGGAGTCATGTGTTGCATGTCTGGGGGAGACTAGACAACTGGTGGTTGAAATGACTCGCTTTTATTTTAGCGTAAGCTACCTTTTTTCACTGACGAAAACGAAACAAAAGCTATGATGACGAAAACTACAACTAGACAATTTTATCAACACATAGAAGTAGAACTAAGACAATGCTTGGTTGCGCTCGGGTTCGCACTCTGTGTGAACTGCTCACCACGTCTGCAGGGACATTTACATGTCTTGGAAGCATGTCATGCACAGAGCGAAAACACACGATTTAAAAGCTCACAAGGTGTCACGTTGGACATTTTAGGTTATTTGTTATTTTACGATGGAAGAGTGTTTGTACTGATCAAACTAGCGATAGAATACATGTTCAGAAACACCTTTTAATAAAACCTTAGCGGTCTCGGATATTTCATAAAAGCAAAGGACAAAGCCTCACTCTGCAATTTCCTCCTACAGCTGGTTGACTGTATGTAGAACGGCAGGAGCAATAGGTTTAGAATGATAATACAGAAATATCATAATTTTGGCCAAACAAAACGTATTACATTTCATGATAAACTACATAGATTATTATACTCCTGTGGCTCAGAAGGTAGGTTCCGTGGGTCTGCGGTTAAAATCTCGGCTCCTCCTGTCCACAGGCCGGAAGAGTCTTGAGCAAGACTCTGAACCCCGGTGAGTTGGTTGGTGCCTTGCATGGTTTCCTTCGCCATCGGTGTATGAATGTGTGTGTGAATGGGTGAATGTAATGCACAATCTATGTAAAGCGCCTTGGATAAAGGCGCTATACAAATACACCATTTACCATGGCTGAGTACAAACCCTTGTTGGCAACGACTAAAGAAAAAGTAAAAAAAAAAAGATGAAAAAAGACTATAAAAGATGACCTGAGGAAAAAAAAGGTGACCTTTGGCTTGGTCTCATAGTTGTGGTCTTGGGTTCTTGTCATATGCAGGCCCTTGCCTCTTGTTCATGTCGGGCTACACAGGCAGCAGGAAATGGTATCGTCATCCAGTTCGATAAGGCTGCTACTGCTCAGCTTTGTTGAGTGGACATTTTAATCTATGCCCACTATGTGAACGACATCACTCCGCTGTGCGTAGCATTCATGACTGACTTAAACCTTTTTGGTCTTTGGGGAGTGTAGGTCATTCATGAACTTCTTCCAGCTGGTTCGGTGTTGGGTGATCTTCTCTGTTTTGCGTATAATTCATGGAGGTCCAATATACTGCCATGGAGTTCCTGTATGAACCTCATACAGTTATGGAGGTCTGCCTTGATCCAGCTAACATAGGCCTCCATGTCCTTGTGCTTTTCTTCTCTGTTCTCACGGAAGTCTTCTCTCTCCATTTCATGGATTGGCTCCTTAACACATCGGATGCCCACGTGGTGTCTACAAGTCAATTTCTTTGATGTCGCTGGAGGCCCACGACGCGTTTGACGCGTTGTACAGTAAACTATACTGTACTGTAGCTACTGCACTTGGCTACCGCGGTGATGAAACAAACTCCATTTCCCAACATGCAGCGCGCAATTACGTCACCCGGACGTGCTGTGTGTCTCGTTGACTTCCTGTTTAGCGGCTGCACAAAAATGCTGTTTTCTCCGGATTCTCTTCCTTTTTTCATGTTTTTCTCAAAACGGCAGCCTCTTCTACATGCCGTAACACAAACACTGTGGCTTAGAAATGATAAAAAACGGTCCTGACTGAAAGAAAAGATTTTCGCAAAATAAACAGGACATACTCGGATTACTTTTCTCGCCAGTACTCTCGCCGGTAGGTAAAATGACGCGTTTGACGCGTTGCCATGGGCACCAGCAAATTAAGACATCAAAAACCACGTGGGCGTCCGATGTGTTAAGAGGCTCTTCCCACTTCTCTGAGCTCAGTGACTTCAGAAGTGTGTTTCTGATCCAGCTCAAATATTTGCTTCTCATCATCATTGGTGATCGTGTCCCTCTCCAGGGCCTGGATGTAATAATGGATCATGTTGTCAAGCCTCTCTAGCTTGTACATTGCTTCCTGGTCAAAGTGTTCATACTGGTATTGGTAATATATTACCAATATATTTCTCTCCTCATACTCACTTGGTCTGTGTTAAAGTTTGTGATCCTGCTGGGACAAAATACTTGTGTATACATCTTCTGATTTTCAGCGCAAGTGGGCGGGTTGTCCCATGTTTCTGGGAGTTCTGGGAGGTGGCCGTGGTAACAGCGTCGTTCTTGCGGCTTTAAGCGGAACCGTCGTAGTAGTGGCACAAGCACCACAGGACCTCCTTCCAGGCCCTATGTTGGGTTGGAAGGAGGCCCTTTGTTGCTTGACGAGCCTTTGCACTATGGGGGACTTTGGGCTCCTCTCGACCGCAGGCAGGGTCATTTCACGGTACAGCCAGGGGTGCTTGAGGGCCTGGCTGGGTGTGAGGCGCTTGTCGGGGTCCCAGTCCAGACACTTCTTCATGAAGTCAGTAAAGGTTGGGTCCCTGCAGCCCTTCAGTGCAACGCTCCATTCCTTGCTCCCCGGCGGGCCTCTCATCTTGCCTTTGGGGGAGTGGGACTCCGTGAGCATAATGGCCCCCGAGGGCAGTGTTATGCTGTCACAGTAGCGCGGGTAGCCCTTGGAGTTGATGAATTTCTTCACCCGTTTGGCCTGCTCCAGGAGGTTTTGTGGAGGCATGCCCAGCAGCTCCATGAAACAGGCCAGCTGGTCACCTTCATCCTCCCCGGGGAACAGAGGGTATCCAGTCAGCAGCTCAGCCACTATGCAGCCGAAACTCCACATGTCGATGGGCAGGCTGTAGCGCGACTCTAGGATCACCTCCGGGGCGCGGTAGAAGCGAGACTGGACGTACGTGTAGACCCGCTGGTGTTCAAAACAGCTGCAGCCAAAGTCAATCACCTTGACGTCGGTGCGTCCGTCGTGCTTGAGCTGGATGTTCTCAGGCTTGAGGTCACAATGGATGATACTTTGTTTGCTCAGTTCCACCAGACATTGCAGGATGGACATGGCAAACCTCCTGACCAGCGGCAGGCTGAGGCCCTGGAACATGTTCCTCCTCAAGAGATCGTACAGGTTAATGCTCAGCAGTTCGAACGTCATGCAGATGTGATTGCGGAACGTAAAGTTGTCCAGCAGGCGCACCACGTTGTTGTTCAGGTCGTGCTTGCGCAGGACCTCCAGAATGCGGATCTCACCACGCGCTTCCCGCTGGAAGCGTTTCTCGTTGCGAACTATCTTCAGGGCCACCCGCCGCCTCAGCTTGTGGTCGTACACCTCGGCCACCTGTCCGAAGCTTCCCCTACCGATCACCCTGATGATCTCGTAGCGGTAGGCCACGTGGTCATGCAGGACCATGACATAGTGGGCATCATCGTCATCGTAGCCACAGTTGTTGCTTGCGCCAGCGATGGCAGGCCTCTTCCTGGCATTGCTTCCCAGGAAGTAAATTTCTGGGTAGGAGTGGATCTCCGTTTGCTCCAGGGCGGTCATCTTGGAGCGGTGGCGCTTAAGCGCCTGCTCAGGATTCAGAGCGTTGCCAAACAGCTTGAGATCTCCACTGTTGGTTACTCGGTGGTCAGGCGAATCACTGGAGGCGTGTCTCACTGGAGACGGGCCGGACAAGTGTAGAGCTTTACCCAGCACCTTACCGGCGTCACCGGTACTGAGCTTCAGCCGAACACCTCGCACCATCGCCTGATCCCTCAGTATGCCCTGTGTCTTGAGGATTTGGTCCGTCCTCGTGTGCGAGTCATTCAGTCCTTTTAAAACGTTCTCCTTCTTCAATGTCTTAACGCCTTTCATGATTTGCGTGAAGCTCGTTGAGCTGACTTGTAATAGTTCTATATAGATTACCCTGCCTTGGGCTCTGCTAGCCTTGGGTTAGGGACCGGCGCCATGGCAGTGTGTTGCAGTCGGGCACATGTTTTATACTGTCCGTTCTACCACTCTAATGCAGCGGGAGGAACTCTGATTACGCCACCTGCCCCAAATCCCTGTGATTGGCTGCTGAGTTGATCCAGCTGTCAGCCAATAAGATGGGTTGTGATGCAACGTCACAGATGTGCACACGCAACACAAATTCTGTATCCGTTGAACAGTTTGTTCTCCACCGGCCCAGTATATGTGTTCAAGTCTTCCTGGGTAAGGCACTTGACCCCTAACTGCTCATCATGACCATCCGAGCTACTATAACATTAGCTGGGTGAAGCTGAAACTTGAGTTTCCACTGTAGTATCATAAATTATATCCTACTATATAAAATGTGGCTTTCGTCACGCTTGTTAGGATACTGTTATGGGTGACGCGACTGTGACGTAACCTCCTTGGTTATTTAAGCCCTAGTCACGTGTCTTACTGTTGTTGGATATCCAACTTTGCTGTTTGTCTTTATTAGTGTTTTCTTTTGTGACTTGTCTTCTCATTCAATATATTACAGTTGACTTTGTCTTCTTGAAATCTTTGATCTTAATTTATTCACTTATTTACTTTACTCTTGGGGGCACAAAAACATGGTATTCGTACTTGTGTTTGAAATGTTAATGGGTTCAAGAAAAGGTGTCACTTCCATCGGCAGGTTTATGTTACGTCACATTATACTGTATAATAGAGGTAACATGCTCATATGTACTGTTTAAAGACAGCTTTAAACTAGATTTTCAATGCATAAACTATTCATAATAATGCTAGGTCAGAGCAGAGGCTTGTGGAGATACTGAACGTATCAATGCCATCATCCTATGAGCTAAGGACCTACAGTAGGTGTGCTGAACAAGGTTATTGCATTTTTCATTAGTTCATTTTTTATTTATTTCACTTTGACTTTGTTTTCAGTTCAAGTTTAAATTAGTAAAGTGAGTTGTGAGCTTGTAGAGCCACTATTTTTGCTCATTTGGGGGCGGCGGGTCGCCTATAACGACATGTCCAAAATAGGGATACCAGGTTGAAAGTGGTTAATACATGTATGGTTGCAGAGAAGACGACGCTTATCTATGAAATAGTAAGTACGTAAGTAAAAGGATATGCATGAAAGAACTGCATTTGAGAGTAAATGTGAACGCTATGGGTGGTGGCAATTGCCATCGTCCCCTGAGACCCCAAATAAATGACGCCCCCTGGGCATGGGGTCTGACAGAGTTTTAAAATGTCAACCTTCCTGCGCGCGCTGGTTGTGCTGACTGTTCATTCTGCATCGTCCCATGGGTTCAGGAGGTGTCCTGGCCCTGTTGTCCCCTGGGTTCAAGGCCTACAGTACACAAGTTGTCCTAACCCTGTTGGGAGAACAGGTAGCTCAATGTCATCTCTGTCCTCGTGGCCAGCAGCCGCTTCTGTGATATGGAATAATAATAATAATAAGCATGGCTAGATTTATGTGAAATACTTGGAAATGTAGACCATCGCTTTTCAATGCCGGGTCCAGGGAACATCATTAGTTATAGTACTCAGAACGGCCCTTAAAAGATGATGCCATGATTTTTTTTGATCAGGTATTATGATTATACTAGGAGGATGTTTTTTTCAACAAAAAAAAAAAAAGTGTACAGAAAGTGTTAAAATTAGGTGCCACCAGTTCAAGTTTGCCTCGTTGTCAGGTGGGTGTCAGGAGGGGCTGAGTTTATGATGTCATTAACTCAGTGTTTTTCAGTTGGGCCTTTTGACTCAGAGGCTTCCAGCTTTCAGGAAGTAACCACAAATACACAGGGTTTGCACATTATAACCCCACCAGGTGGTCTATTAGAATGTTAACTCCATAGACACATACAGAACAGAAAAAGTACATGGCACCACCTCGTTAACGTATTGTATTAGAGATGGTGTCATCGCTTCCTTGTTTATTTTTGAGCGGTGCTACTGTATTTGCTCCAATAGAGGGTATGCGCGTGACATCACTGTTGCTGGAAGTTATGTGGGAACACGCCTACTGAGTGGCAAAACACTAATTTCTGCCATTGACAGCCCATACATCCAAACAGAAAAGTCCTTTCTGATTGTATTAAACTAAGTTAACTCACCAACATTGCGGCTGTACTGAAAGCTTGAATTATCCTCTTTCTATCTGCAAAGTTTTTGTTTCATAAAAATCCACCATAGGCATGTTATGAGCTACTTTCTGTCAAGACATTCTGTGCAGGTTTTTATTTTTCCAAGTGTCAGAGTTTGGAAGCACTCGTTTTCTACATCACAACATCCTGCTGCCTCCTGCATTATGTGCAAATTATAAACAGGTGGTATGCAGGGCCGTTGAGTGATTTGCAACTAGCAATTCCAAACTCCAATGCTCCATGCTGCTCAATGTTTTGCCACTCAGTCTAGATTAGGGGGGCGGGTCCCAGTGGACATGCATACCCTCTATATGTGGCTTTGTGTGAAGGTCCCTTTTCTGATTGGACAATATAATGATGAGACATCATGTGGGTCCATCATCATCATCAGCATCATCATCATCATCAGCACCGCTCACTTCACACGGGTGTGATTTTATTTGACTGTCCTCAGGCTGAACATCAGCGACAGTGACATGGTGACCATCCTGGACGGTGACGAGGTGACCACTCGTATCCTGGGACATTACGTGGGAGGGAGCAGACCCTTCAAGCTGTCCTCCACCAGTCCTGACCTGACCATCACCTTCCACTCGGACCCCGCTGGCCTGGTGTTTGGCAAGGGACTGGGCTTCATCATCAACTACATGGGTGAGCCTCAGAGGTAGATGGCTTGGATGTCTCAAACCCCCGCGTGATTCTCAACTTTCTTTCTTTTTTTCTGCTTTTTATTCCTTTCATTTCAAGGACCCCCAGTTTGATATTAGGGACTTTAAGCTCCGACGGCTACGGCAGATGGCTACGTTAAGCGGAAATGGATCAGTGCTCGATAGATAAACCTGCCTGCCGTCGCAGCCTTTCCTACTATGCCAGAAGTTACCTTTCCACGTAGAGGCTACAACGTCTGCTGCATAGACGCATCACCATGGGCATCAAAGAGTTCAGTAAAAGGGGTGGGAAACAGTCGGCTGTTTGCTTAACGATTTTGACTGCTACGGCGATTGCGTCATAGCAGCCGTACTTCCGCCTGGTGGAGCTGCCCTGAAAACCGTCGGAGCTTAAAGTCCCTGGTGTCTCTGTCCGGCAGGGGTCATCAATATGTGTCAATGGCAAAGACGTGGCAAATTTCTTTATATTCTCTTTTACACACCATTATAATGTTGGGGGAAAGGAACTGGTTGGGATAACGTGTTCCTTCCACACTATGTCTTTCTTACACAGTATAATATTTAATAAAAGAAAAAAACATGGACATGACTTTTTTCATTCCATGTTCTCTTCTCACATGGCTCTACCAGGCTTTGTCTTTTAGCTCCCCTTTTCCTCTGCCCTTATTCAATCACATCACATTTGTCTCACCGTCACGCACGTACACACACACACACACACACACACACACACACACACACACACACACACACACACACACACACACACACACACACACACACACACACACACACACACACACACACACACACTTAGAGGTTCTGTTTCATATAACGTACACTGTACATAACAGTACTTCACTATGTATATTCTTTAAGATATGAATAATGAATTCTATCATTTTTAGCTAGATCTGCTAACTCTGCGTAACACTGTAGTAGTATGACAAACTTACATTTATGATTTAAAATGTATGAGGACAATGGAGATAATAAGGAGGTTTGCTGTTATCTCCAAATGTTGTTGCAATCAAATATCAGCTTCTGAGACCGACCTCTCAGTCTTAACTGTGGTGTTAAATCTAAATCTGTTAAATAGATAACACATCTTTTCTAATGGAGCCACTCATGGAACTTCTGCTCTGGTCTGTGAAAACAGAGGTGTCCCGCAACGACTCGTGTCCAGATCTTCCGGAGATCCAGAACGGAAGGAAGACCACCAGCCACGCTGCGCCGGTCCGAGGGGCTCGCATCACGTACCAGTGTGACCCAGGGTATGACCTGGTGGGACAGGAGACCCTCGCCTGTCAACTAGACCTGCAGTGGAGCACACAACCTCCCTTCTGTGAAAAAAGTACGTCCCAGTCGACACATTGACCGCCATTGGCGTAGATCTACGACTACTAGCCTGGCGTTGCTCATACTAATTCCTCACTGCGTATCGGATATTAGTCTGGACTCGCGAGCAGAATTTTCATTTCCAAGGGGTGGGTTAAAAAAAATGGCTCTGGACACGATTGGTTAGACCACCAGACCAATGCTAGGCCCTGATTGGTCCCCCAAATTTTGGGGGAGAGGAAATGGATTCACAATTGAGCGGGGCCAAACCCATATTTGCTGTTATGACCCACGGCTCGTAGTGAATATTGACTCGACACCAGTTTGCAAAAATAAAGAATATTTATTACAAGAGAGTGGGTCGAGATGGGGTTACAGAGTCTTTCTTTTCATTAAACAGTCAAGTAGAAAAAAATATATATAGGTGTAAAAGTTTCATATCGAAAATATACTATTTACTACTATGAGGAACTGTTGCTGGTGGAAGAGGAAGACTAGTCATATAGGGATTTGGAGTGTTAGACAGAAGACCGCGGCGCGAGGCCGTGGTCTAAATGCTACAAACAAATACAAATAAGAATACAACTATGGTCCAAACACAAAATATCAAAACAAAATAATAATAAGCTAAATAAGCAGGTAACGAAAAGGAATCAACTTAACCAAAGAGTGATCTTTCCGAAGGATCCCCCAAATAAACAGTAATTCAAAACCCAACACAAAACAAAAGAGAATGTAACGTGCAACACAGCGGGGAGGCTAGGCTAAGCAGGCGCTCGGCGTGGCATGGGACGGGTCGCCCTTTATAGTGACACGTTGGGGGCGGGGAACGGCCGGCGTCGCTCATCACTTCTCTCCACGCCTCCGCGTCATCTCCGTCTCCTCCGTCTCTTTTCCCCATATTAATCAGAATACCCAATATAATAATAAATACAGGGCAGGAATAAATACAGGGCAGGAGCCCTGACATTTGCCAAGGGCAGGTTTTTTTGCTCACACAGATTGGTCTGGTTCCAGGCTAATGATCTACATCATGTCAAATCCATTTCACCACCGACATCGATGGCTACGTCAAACCCTGGTTTTCAGTGATTCCGCTAGAGGGCGCTCTTCGCCAACATATGAGTGGTGCTGGAAATGATGCCATCCCCCAAAAATATCCGTCTGGCTTTGTTATCAGATTTTAAATCTTTTTTAATCTCTGATTATTTTCCCAGATAATTTTTTTTTTCTACGGACCCCAGCTATTTTCGGGGTGAAAGAAAAGACAACCGTTCACCCGGCCATTCGTTAATACCTGGCAGAGATTGTGTTAATATCAGCGTAAGGGGGCCGTATCCACAGGACGTATTTTGAGCGCTTTGGATATTATGTCCATAGCGCTCACACACATCATGATGCCCGCACTGTTCCAACCTATCAACCACTGAGGTGCTCACTGCTCAAACGTCCTGTCATCTGTGTTATTAGCACAAATAACGATTCAAAGTTGGTTGTAATTAACGGCTTGTCAGACACAGGCAGGAGGATCAAAAGAGCAGCGCTCCTCTCCAAAAGGGAAACCGTTTCCATCTTGAATCACACAGTGCGATGCAGCCAAAAAACGCTGATTGCCTGGAGTGCACGTTGCTCTGGCGCTGGGAAAAGGAGCGCAGGGATTTACTCCCAAATCAACCCTTGATAGTGAGTTCCAATCAGGGCGGCATTGGGTGACATTTTTATAGTCTTTGGTATGACCCGGCCGGGAAATCAAACCCATGACATTTTACATGACGATTAATTGTCACTCAAATAATTGCGATTAACGATTTAATTTTTTCGTTGTTGACAATTATATTTCTGTTTGGCTTTTAGGCTTTGAAGTTGCACATGGTAGATATGACAAATAATCTAAATATACAAAGAAATTACTGACATATTTGACAACTTTATACTCAAAAAAGAACATTGATAGTGGAAATATTCGATCTACAAGCTCACAACGCGTCGTAGATCTGCTATTTCCATTTTTTTTACTTAAAAAAATATATATGAACAGCTTGTAGATCTGCTATTTCCACTATTTTTTACTTAAAAAAAAATATATGAACATTTTTCAACATGGAAACGATTATGAAAAATAATCACGATTATTTCAAATAATTGCGAATAGACGATTATGTAATAATTTTGACAGCTGTAGCCCTCCTGACATCCCAATCTTAGGGCGGACATAAGGGCACAGAGCGAGCTTGTTAATAATAACTGCACACTAAGTAATTACTGTACTTGCTCAAATGTATAATTTAATTTGCAAACAATACGTCATAATGTATACTAAGTTGCATTGTCTTTCTTTCAGTCATGTACTGTTCAGACCCTGGTCACGTGGAGCACTCCACCAGGTCTCTGTCGGACCCCAAACTCCTGGTGGGGACCACCATACAGTACAGCTGCAACGCGGGCTACATCCTGCAGGGCGGCGCCATTCTCACCTGCTACGGCCGCGAGCCAGGGACCCCCGTGTGGACATCTAGACTCCCTCATTGCGTTTGTGAGTTCTTAAAGGGGAACGAATCACTTCAGCCCTATTTAAAGGGGAATAACACTTGTTTTCAACATTGAACCATGTCATAATATACCTTAGAGCTGTTGTGTTGCCTAGAACTGGAATTGATTGTTGGGGTCATGTGATCAGTGACATACAGAAGGTGTACTTTTTGGCTCCGCCCTCTAGGAGCCCACTAGAATGAGTCATTGGTACTACTGTACCAATATTTACCAGTGACTTTACAGAAAATAAGCCCAGAGTCGCTCATTATAATAAGCAGACTTGGAAACATTGCAAACATCCGACAATAATGCTGTATGATAACAAATCAGCAGTTGCATATCTCGTATTTGAACCTTTTTCGTTTTATTTTAATCTTTTTCGTAAATGAATACCCTGCATCATAGTGCCCAGCAAAATTAGTGAAAATAGCAGATCTACATGTGAGCTTGTAGATCGGCTATTTTCACTCAATTCAACGGTTATGGGGCACTGAGTGGTTATACCACATGGGCCCTATTATGATCCAGGTCTTATGCCTTATGCCTTAACTTCTTTGCCTTTTTTTACTATTTTGTTTTTGTTTTTTAAATATTTCAAATAGCTGATCTGCAAGTTCACAACGTGCAGATGAAAATCAGCATTTGAAGTATTTAAAAATGTTTTTCAAAATAGTGAAAAAAAAAGGTAAAGAAGTTAAGGCATAAGGCATAAGACCTGGATCATAATAGGGCCCATATAGGCTCTAATGCCCAGCGAGTCACAGGTTGGATTTCCGACTTCTGAGCCAAACTGTCTTTTCTGCATGTCACTACGTGTCTTCTCCTGTTTCCTGTCCATCTCAACTGTGCTGAAGAAAAGACCCCAAAATATCAACAACAAAAAAAGGTTTTGAACATACAGTACAAGATTCCTGCCTGACAGCAATGATATAAAGTGTCTTTCCTCCAGAATGTTGAGCTGAAAGCAGACAGGTTTAGTGTCTGGTTTGTCAGGCGTCGTGGATTCAGAAACATGTCATGAAATGTTCCGGTAACACCGCGGATGAAACGCTCTCTCCGCTGACACGATAAGAAGCGGAGCTTATATTTGATTTCTTATCTAAGCTGACTGGACAGGCTCCGGCTCTCCCAGCATCACCCACCGTCGCTTCATGTCAAAAGATGGTTTCATTTTTTTTATTTTTTTTTATCATGCTGCATTTTTATATCAACGTAATGTTGTGTGTGTGTGTGTGTGTGTGTGTGTGTGTGTGTGTGTGTGTGTGTGTGTGTGTGTGTGTGTGTGTGTGTGTGTGTGTGTTTGATATGCAGATGATACATGCCTAGGCCACCTGGGTATCCATGAGTCACATATGTTACACACACACACACACACACACACACACACACACACACACACACACACACACACACACACACACACACACACACACACACACACACACACACCATGTATGCACACGCACAGTCGCACACGCACACAAACCTGTAGCCTGTCAGAAATGTCAGAGCATCTGCACCCCCCACTCCCCCCCTCCCTCCCCCATAACGCCATTGGCACTTCAGTAGAACATCTGTGGCTAGTCAAAGCCTTGTCACTGGAGGAGGAGGAGGAAGGGGGTGTCATTCGGTCCAGAATGTCCCCCCACTTTTCATGCTATCAACCTATTCTTTCTGTATTCCCCAATAGCCAATGAGGTGCAATTGGAAATTGGCGGAAAAACATCTGGGAGTGGTGTTAGCTGGAGTATTGGTTGAGCTTCACATGACAGTTAGCACGCTGCAGAATATTGTCACGTTGGCAAACATAAGAAATGAAGGAAAAACAACAATTTATTTATTTTATTTTGTAAAATGATTTATTTACGAGCGAGCCCACACTGTTTCGTAGGAACAGTATTTCTAGTTTTCGTATGTTGTTGTTAACATGTGAAAATTTTAAGTCATGAAAAGGGCAGGGGGGGGGGGGGGGTGGACTTTACAGGGAAAGATCAGGTGAAAGCGAAGAGGAGGAGGAGGAGGAGCATGTAGAGTTCAGACGTCACGCAGACGTCACGGTGCGTTAATGTCTTCCTCTCTTCCACAGCCGAAGACTCGGTCTCCTGCGAGAACCCTGGTCTCCCTGACAACGGCTACCAGATCCTGTCCAAGAGGCTCTACCTGCCCGGCGAGTCCCTCAGCTTCGTCTGTTACCAGGGATACGAGCTGATCGGCGAGGTGGCCATCAAGTGCATCCAGGGGAACCCGTCCTTCTGGAGCGGCCCGCTCCCGCTCTGCAGGGGTGAGTCTGTCTGTCTGTCTGTCTGTCTGTCTGTCTGTCTGTCTGTCTGTCTGTCTGGGGAACCATTCTTTCATTTGTTTGTGCAGGGGTCTTCAACAGGGGGTCCTCCAAAATATTTGTGTGATGAGAACTTTATTTTTTCTACTCTAACCACTTTAACCGGACGGACCCTAGTATCTCTATTCTGTGTGGAACATTAGCCAAAGAATAGCCAATCTACAAGCTCACAAGGCTATTCTTGGCAAAGAGGTTTGGTGTGTGAGTGAAAAGAAAAGCAGACTAAGCACTGACGGTTCAAGGCATCGTTCAATGTCTCAAAATACACATTAAACCAACAACCTACACTGATGATATTGCTGTCAAACAAGTCTATGCTGTTTCAGAAATATATGAAAATGTTTAATCTGCAACACAATTTTATACAATACGTAGTGGGGGTCCCTGCTTTATCTCTCTCTCTCTCTCAGCTAAGGGGTCCTTGGCCTAAAAACGTTGAAGACCCCTGTGTTTGTGCATGGGATGCAACTCTTTAGTGTCGGGTCGACGCATTAACTAGCCTTATTGTATTGCAAGTGGTTCTCAAAGTGGGGTCCGGGGATCCCCCCCCCCCCCCCCCCCCAGCTAGGGGTCTTTGACTGGGTTTCCAGGAGGACCCCAAATAAAAGATATCTAAAGAGGAACCAAATGGACCCCTTACGGGTCTGTAACTCTTGAATGTGTACAAAATGTACCCGTAAATTAATACTGAGGATTTTACAGTGGGGAATGTGGTCCCAGAGATTCAAGTGATTCTTTTTTTGGTTAAACTAAGTGTTAAATGGCTCTATATCCTGATAGTAATGATCTATATATTGTTTGATCAGTAACAGTGTTAAATAACTCTATATTGTGATAGTAATCATTGCTATAGTGTTTGTTCAGTAACAGTGTTAAACAGCTCTATTATTCTGATAGTAATCATTGCTATAGATAAGAGTGTTTGTTTACTAGCAGTGTTAAATAGCTCTATTTTGTGATAGTAATCATTGCTATAGAGTGTTGGTTCAGTAACATCCTGTTTCTCACATGTTCGAACAGAAAAGGCATTTCAGGTCGGGATATCAACAGACCATATTCACACGGCGGCCATGTTTATCTATTGAATATGTTAATATGGGCTTTTTACTCTATTATGTTCAAACAGCAGAGAGAACTCATATACAGGATACAGGACAAAGTGGAAATTATGACACACAGAAATGAGCAGAGAAAATCGAAGCTGATAAATCCATAATCTCTGCCAATTGATGACATTTGCAACCTATCCACAACTTTCCAACATCCCATCGTGCATTGCGCAGAAGGCGAGCGGCATTTCCGGCGTGAGCTTGTATGTCTGCTGTTAACTGTAAGTGTCCCGCAGATAATGCTACAGTAAAGTCTTGCGGAAAGAGGTGGATACAGTACCTGATAATTCTTTCTCTGTTTCTAAAGAGCTGGAGAGTTGTTACGGAACAAACACTTTATTGTAATGATTAGTAACAGAATGTATGTGCAAAGAAGAATGTCCATGATGCATACAACTCAAACAGAAATACCATAACGTCACTGTCGGGCAGAAACCTCGTATCTCCAAGTTTCAAATGTTTTTTGGTAAATTAAAGCTCTCGTCTAGTTCATCATACAAAAGTGTCGCACATAACTAGTGAAAATAGATCGACAAGCACACAACGCCTTGTGTGCTTGTAGATCGGCTATTCCCACTAGTTTAAATCATTTTTAAAATGATAAATACAAAACGAACGGTTTTGGGTTTAGGTTTCCACCCGACAACGACGATAAGAATGTCCATGATGCATGCAACCCGAAGCAGAAATACCATAAGAATGTCCACAATGCATGCAACCCAAAGGAGAAATACCACATAATTATCCATGATGCATGCAACCCAGGGCAGTAAAGTGTGACGTGAATGATGATATGATGTGATGCATTGTCTGACAGAATGCTATCTTGCAGCCAACCATGACTGCTTTGGCAACCATGCTTTGGAAGGTGAGTCTGTGCATGTTGGTGTGAGTACTTGTGAGTGCTTTTAGTGGTGGGTGGACGATGTACATATAAAGTACGCCTCACAACTCTTTCTTCTAGTCTATTGTAACGGCCAACAAACATCCCACAGATGAGGAATAAAAACTATAGAGCATCGCAGTGGGCGTGGTTTACTGGACACACAAAAAAATATCCCGCTCATTTTCCTCATAGACTTTCACGAAAATATTAATAACAATTATGTTATGCCTAGAACCAAGCCATCCAGGATTGCAGTGAATCACGATTCACGACCATAAAACCTTTGTTTCTATGAAAAGAACATTTTGAAAATCGCTAAACAAATGGTAGTTATTGAATGTAGTATATCAAATAATGTAATATAAAAATATGTTTTCACATAGGATCAAAGGTTTTATGGTCATGATTCACTGCAATCCTGGATGGCTTGGTTCTAGGCTTAACATAATTGTTATAAATATATTTGTAAAAGTCTATGGGGAAAATGAATGGGAGATCTTTTAGTGGGACCAGTAAACCACTTCCGCTGCGATGCTCTATTACACTGTGCTTCACCTCTCTGTTTGCTGTGCTTACATTACTAGCATGGCTGCCTGTTACTCAATGCTGGGTCCCAGGAGGACCACCAAAGGTCCAAATGGACCCGGCCTTATGTGTCCATAACTCTGAAGGGCTGTCCATACTGTCTCTGACCACACAACATTTCGTCAGAAAGGTCCGGCTCAACTAGAAAATGACGTCACTCGCAACTTCTGAAAAGCATTACCCCGAATTAGAGTTCGGAAAGCTGAAAGGTTTGGTGGTCGGAGACACTATGGACAGCCCCTTGAGAGTGTACACATGATGGAACCATGTGTGAGGATTTTAAAGTGTAGATTGTAGGGGGTCCCAGTCTCCCAGAGATGAAAATATCATATCAAATGTGGGTCTTGGTATCACTGGTTTAGATACAGTATAAGCATGTGAGCATGTCTTTGATTGAGTGACCATACATGTACCTACTGTATGACAATACATGTACCTACTGTGCTATGTTGTTTACAAGGTGTTGGGCTGAGTTGTTGACCTTTTAGCTTGAGACCCAAAAGTGAAACTTGATATCTCCCGGGACCTAAACTATAATGAGAAAAACTGTTGATCTACAAGCTCAGCACATGTCGCAATAGATCAGCCATTTTTACTGCTTCTTGAACGTTTATTTTATTAGTCTGGTTGCCCCTACGGGGCAATCAGACTATAGTATTGTCCGACTTTATTCTTTCTTTCCAACTTTTTTTGCCGCGCTACTCCACCCAGTTTTGGTGGCACTTGGGCCATATGTCAAATCGACCGGCTTCATCGGGACACGTAGGGGTACATTTTGCTAAGATATACGTTATTTTAGTTTAATTTATATAAATGTAATCGTGAATTAATTTTCTCCATTGACTTTAATTAAAATTGACTGAACTAGGCCATTTTACATAAATCAAGGGTGCTGAATCAGAAAAACATGGTTCCCAAGTGATTATTTTGGTTTTTGTCCTTCCAATTTGCATAACATTTTGAACTATTTCTTCAATAGCTCTGAAACAAGGCAAGCAAAAGAGTCTATAGGCCTATGTTCTGAGACAGACGGCATTTTCTTATTGAATAAGTGCTAAGCCTACTCCTAAATATGCAAATTGGTGGCCACCATTACAGAAAACTGTTTAGTACTCAAAGGGGTCCACACACTTCTTATTTCTTTAGCGGTGCTAACCGATCCTACAGTACATCTGTCTTTTCCTGTTTGTACGTATTGGCCAAGCTTTGCAGGACGCTTAATGAAAGAAAATGCTGCACTGGCTGCATAAAGCTGGGTTCAAACCTGGATGGTTCGAGCGGTGCGATTACATACAAAAGTGAATGCAAAGACGAGATGACGCGCGACCGAGCGCGGCGCGAACAGGTGCGGTGCGAACCATCCGAAAGGGGCGGCGGGAACAGCGCGAACGGTCACCTTGTATCTTCCCCCCACTTGAAAAATCGAACTGAAGCGACCCTCGCTTCAACCCCACTCCACCCATCGCGTCAGACAGCCAATCAGCGTTTATGTTGTCCAGAGACACGGACATGTTTTTGGTGTTTGGAGTTGGGACTCCCTTTTTTCCAGGTGTTTCGCCTTGATTCCAACCGGACATGATTTTCTTACCAACGCGGACCTGTGCGACCATAGTGAAGCGATAGATGCGACTAGAATAGAAGAAATAGCTTAAGGTTTGGAGTTTGGACGCAGCTTAAAACAGAAGGCCGTGCACAACCTGCATTGTCAGCCTACAGCCATATACTGTATAGTTCAGTGTGACCACATTGGGGTTTTTGAGCGGTGGTCACACCGTCTCCATAGCGTGGCCGTGTGTGTATCCGTGTGTGTCTGTCTGTCTGTGTGTCTGTCTGTATGTAGCCTCTGGTGTATGTAGCCTGAGTACCCTGTGTGACCAGAGAGGTGCTGTTGAGTCTAGTCTGCCCTGAGCATCAACTGCAATAGCAGTGGTGGCCTGAGTGAGCAAGTATGGCTCACACTCTCACACACACGGGTGCACGCCCCCCCCCCCCCCCCCCAACACACACACACACACACACCTGGGTGAGCAACACACACGCGCACACGCACACACGCACACGCACACGCACACACACACACACACACACACACACCGCTCACTTCAAACTTGGGTTTGATTTTTTCTCCATTGTTAAGATGGTGGTTTTCACTGTTTACAGTGAAAATGTCTCTCTCTCGGCTGATTGAACTTCTCACCTCTAACCGCTGCTCCTTCACTTGGAAAGGAGTCAGCTTAGGTGGTTCGGGCATCTAGTACGGATGCCTCCCGAGCGCCTTCCTAGGAAGGTCCTCGATGCACCCTGTGGCAGACCAAAGACCAGATGGAAGGATTATATCTCCACATTGGCCTGGGAACGCCTCGGTATACTCCCGGAAGGAGTGGAGGAAGTTGCTCAGGATAGGGTACTCCCAAAGCTGGTCTACAGATCTTCAGCCACCTAGCCGCCACAGAATGCCAAAATGTCCTTATTTTTATACTTTGGCAATTTTTTGGTAAAACAAGTGTGAATGTATATACCAAAGCTGGTTGATGACATCAGAATCTCCTGCAAAAAGCAGGAGAGTATTGGTCAAGCTTTGTGTGAAGCTTGACCAATCCTCAAGCTTAAACCTCACCAAACGCAGAGGATTAGTTTCAGACGGATGGACAGACATTGGTAATGGTCGATTAATAGTTCGAGAGATACCATCACAACATTTATATTATTATAATATAAATGGTAAGATGGAATTCAGTGGATTCTACACGGCCACTAAACTGCTCCACAAGGCTAGTCCACAAGGTGTAAGCTGATATAAAAGAACTGTGTCATTTCTTGTTAGACTTCACGCTACCTTCTCCTCAGCTTTCTCGGCAAGGCTTATCCACAAGACGCAAGCGGGTATAAAAGGACTGTGTCATTTCTTGTTCTCCCTTATGCAAATGGTGGTTTTTTCAAGGCTTAAACACACACAGCTACCTACTGTACGCAGCTGAATGCAGTACTTGTGCGCTCTGCTGGTGCAAATAAAGAGACTTTGCTGTTGTTTGTTTGGACTCTCACCTGTGACCAGTCTGGTATGGTTGAACCGGTCATGGGTTTTGAGCCCCCCCCACTAGCATCACTCTCAGGATCTGAGTCACTTAAGCCTCTCCAACATGACAAGGTCACAGCAAGTGTGACAAGAGTTTCAGTGAGTTAGGACACCTGAAGAGACATCAGTTAATCCACACTGGAGAAAAAAAAACTTTCATCTGTCTGTGTTCCAAGACTTTTAGTCGGTTAATAGACTGAAGTTAATAGACGTATCGATACGCTGGTGGTGACTCTTCAGTTCATCTAACCGACTAAAACTCTTGTCACACTGTTTACAATAGAATAGTTTTTATTTTGTGTGGATACGCTGGTGAATCTTCAGGGAAACCGCCCAACGGAAACTCTTGTCACACTGTTTACAGTGAAAATGTTTTTCTCCACTGTGGATACGCTGGTGAGTCTTCAGGCTACTTAACCGACTGAAACTCTTGTCACATTGTTTACAGTGGAAAGGTTTTTCTCCTGTGTGGATACGCTGGTGAATCTTTAGTTCATCTAACCGACTAAAACTCTTATCACACTGTTTACAATAGAAAGGTTTTTCTCCTGTGTGGATACGCTGGTGAATCTTCAGGACCCCCACCTGACTAAAACTTTTGTCACACTGTTTACAATAGAACGGTTTTTCTCCTGTGTGGATTGGTAGGTGTCTCTTCAGGACAGCTAAGTGACCGAAACTCTTGTCACACTGTTTACAGTGAAAAGGTTTTTCTCCAGTGTGGACACGCTGGTGAGTCTTCAGGTTACTTGACTGACTGAAACTCTTGTCACACTCTTTACAGTGAAAAGGTGTTTCTCCAGTGTGGACACGCTGGTGACTCTTCAGGTTTCTAAAATCACTGAAACTCGTGTCACACTCTGTACAGTGAAAAGGTCTTTCTCCAGTGTGGATACGCTGGTGTGCCTTCAGGAGACTTAACTTGCTGAAACTCTTGTCACACTCTTTACAGATGTGAGTTTTCCTCTCTGTATAAGTCAGCTGATGTGTCTTCACCTCTCCTGGTTGAGTTGAAGTCTTGGTAAACCTTTGATGACTGTAATATTTCAGTTTGTCTGTGTCTCCTTGTTCCTGGCTGGTGATTTGCTGGAAGGATTCTGGGGGCATCTGTCCATTTATGGGCATTTGGCTGTAGAGGTCGTCATGGCTTGATTGAGATCTGAAGTATGAGCAGACCTTAGTCTGGGAGGAGTGAGACCACGCTCCTTCCTGGAGCGGGGGCTTATCACATCTGCATCTATACATGGACTGTGATAGTGACAGTTTTAGGTTCTGCTGGGTCATGGTCAATTTATTTATCCTCTTCCTGACTGCCTATGTTTTCTATCTCCTTCTCTCACGACACTGAGTAAGAACACTGAATCTTATACATGCTGAGCAGAGCTCTGGTCTGACCTCGCTCACAACACAACCGGTTGCTGTGCAAAACTGACAACACCGATGTGCGCAGGCTGTCGCCCCTCCATATGTGGGCAAGAGTGACGCCATCAATATCACATCACCACCATGATGGAAGAGATCATGGTGGAAGAGATCCACGTTGCCACATGCCATAATTAGACCCAGTTTATTTATTTTTCATTCAGTAATTACTTGCGCCAGCTGAGCGAGCAAGTGCTGAGCGAGCAAGTGCTGAACGCACCTCATGGCACGCTCTGCTGGCGCACAAGTACTGTAGGCCATAGGCCTACTTGTTCACAAGTCGCAAGTTGGCACCTCGACAGAGTGCCGTTCTAGTTAGTTAACCTGCTTTTAAACTTCCGCCTCCTATAACCTGACCCATGAACCTCTGACCGTCTTGGTTCTCATATCCCTGTGTTCGAGGACCAGACCCCGGTGTCATTACCAGTGGCTGTGGCTGTAACTCATTCTGGAGGCGTGTTACACACAGCATAAATCCAAATGATAGTCTATGTATGGGATGTGACTCTGTTGACTTCAATATATTTATATGTCTGGTCTGTCATCAGGGGCTAAACGTATACTTTGCCCAGGATTTTTACTTTGGATCATATAAATCTGTATTTTTAGATATTCAAAGATGCCTATAATACAGACTAGTAGAAAAGAAAAGAAAATCTACAGTATGTGGACCCCTTTGAGTAGTAAACTGTTTTCTGTAACAGTGGCCTCTAAATTAAATTTTTAGCAGTAAGCATACCACTAATTAAATTACAAATATCTTACACACATTGTCTGACCTCAGACCATATATATACACCTTGTTTGTCTGTTTTGCTTGCTTCGTTATAAAGTTATTGAAGAAATAGTTAGTTGCTTGGGAACCATGTTTTTCCTGATTCAGCACCCTTGAATTACTGTATGTAAAATGGCCTGGTACCCCACTTTTACCCCAAAATGCCTCTAACAATCACGTCTTCCAGAAATCCCACTGGTCTGCCGCTCCAATGGTGTATTTCTTGTGTTTTAGTTGCAGAGGCTACAGCAGGGTCCAGTCTGGACGGAGGCAACATAACGCTGGCCATATTCATCCTGGTCCTGCTTCTCTCTGTGCTGCTGGGAGGGGCCTATGTCTACGTCACACGGTACAGTCAAAGGTTATGCTAGAAGCACGTGGTTTTCAACCAGATAGCTCTCCAGCTAAATGGAGAGTTGGTAACCAAACGAAACCCTTAGAGATCTTTAACTCTTGAGTGTTTAAAATGAAACCAAATGGACCCTTACAGGGGTCATTTGGTTTCATTTTACGAGTTTTTAAGAGTCACATTTTTGCTAAACATCTGCATTACTTAATTTACTAGAAATCTGAACTATTAGAGAATGTAGAAGATTTTTTATTTTGATTAACATTTTGCCCATTATCTCTCCTGTGGTACCAAATCTTAGCCAACGATGACAAAATGTTCAAAGTTTTGGGGTCTGAGAGGCTGTCATCAAGTAGTGGTCTGTGGCACGAATGCCGAAATAAAACATGGACCTTGAGATGAAAAGGGTTGAAAACCACTGCTAAAAGGATACACAACAAGCTACAGTAACAGGGTTTGTTTCCACTGTGGTCCTTTGTACTCTCTTTGTACTTTGTAATATATGTTTGGTTACATGGGCCTAGTATGAGCAGAACCCACCTAGCCTGGCACTGTATACATAGCCTGGAAACCAGACAAATCTTCCAGTGCAAAAAAAAAAAAAGACCCAGCAGATTAGTCTGGCCCTGCTCGGTTGAGATTTGATTTTGCTGCCCCCGAAGTTGTGGGGCACCAATTAGGAACCAGTATGCACAAATATGGAGCAGGTTTATCACCAGAGTTTTTTTTTTTCTGCCCCTTGGAAATTTCAGGTTCCACACAGAAATTCCAGACTAATATCTAAGCAGTGTCTGGCCATGCCAAGCTAAGCCATTCAGGGGCCTGAGCCAGGCTAGAACACACCATCATTAGCCACATATATTACAGCTGTTTAAATATATTCTGTGCACAGAAGAAAACACTTAGGGCCCTGACAGATAGATAGTCAGTGACGCACGCCATTTGAGGCCAACCCGTTCAACATTATTGCAAGGCAATTATTAATAATTTGAACGTCAACGCAACGAGCGGAATGGAACAAGGGAGCACTGTAATACACACGCATGCGCGCACACACACACACACGCACACACAGTTGTGTTCACTTTGGCGTGTAATCTCTTTCTCTTCTCCCTGTTACGCCTGCACTTTAAATTGATGAATACACTATAGGCCCTATATGCACAGAAGCCATAATGGAAAAGAAATTGGGCCTCTTCCTTATTTCCTTCACGTACACGTACTAATGAAGGCTGTTCCATTTAGTGTAACACAGTGGTTCTCAAACTTCTTAATTTCAAGGACCCCCATAACTCTGACGGTTACACACCCGTAAGGGGCCATTTGGGACCCCCTCAAGGAACCATGAGGCTCCCTGGACCCCAATTTGAGATCAGAGTGTTTCCAGTGAGCCAACATGCACAATATCAGCACCCTGACTCTGACTAGAATGCAACAGAGACTTCATTAGTATCATTGGTAGCACTATGCAGCAAGGAAGATGGCCTGTTTCTTTCCAGTAAGGCTGCTATGCATTGAGCCAGCCTATTAAAGGCTTTATCATAGTCCGAGGTGAAGAGCTATCACCTCAACTTTTAGGTCAATGGTTCTCAACCTGTGGGTCGGGACCCTCCCCAAATTATTTTGGGGGGTCCCCAGATGATTAACTTAATGTGCAATGTTGTTTTGTCGCTCAAATGTAAACAAACCGACATAAAGTTTAAGTGTATAGAGGGTATCTGCACATTTCTAAAGTGCCAATTTAAGGACTTTTTAATACCTCTAAAATGATTAATTAAACATTGGCCAAATTGTCTAATATTGGAGGCAGAAATTGTGAAAATAGCCGATCTACATGCTCACAACGCCTCGCAACGCAGGGCGTTGTGAGCATGTAGATCTGCTATTTTCACAATAGAACCGTGTTATACAAAATGTTATGCATCAACTCTTAGTGCTCGTCAGGGTGGGGGGTCCACAGTTAAAATATTATTATTTTGGGGGTCGTGGCCTGAAAAGGTTGAGAACCACTGTTTTAGGTGATAAGCTATCACCTAAAAATGAGATAACAAGTGGAGGCCATCATAGTCACTCACAGGCTCACGGTGAAGTCCTATCACCGCGCCTCTGTGCCTAACCAGGGGGAACACTGATTTGTCAAGATCGACCAATCGGTAAACAGGGTGATGGGGAGATGTCTGAAGGTAAAAACAGAGGAGCTGTGTCTGGGTTTGCGGTGATAGCCCTTCATCGCGGCTAATGATGTAATGTTGTAGCTGTCTGACTTACCACGGTGATAACTTATCACCCCAGACTGTACTATGATAGGGCCATCAGACAACTGTGAAGGATCTGATGAGTATTTCTGCTTCTCTGTTTCCAAACCTCTAGGTGCCGCTATCACTCCAACTTAAGACTGCCCCTTATTTATCCTCACCCATACAGACAGATCACTGTGGAGACCGAGTTTGATAACCCACTTTATGAGACAGGAGGAGTAAGTGCCAATCCATTATAACTACACGTATCTTTAATAAAATAACCGATTAATACTCAATCTCAATTTTGGGCTCGTCATTATAAGCGAAAAGTAAAAGAATAGGGAGAGTATTTTTTGCAGGTCTTTCAGTCCGAGTGTATCAAAAAGGCAACTGGGTTAAGGTGGACACGACCTCCTGTTGGTCTGACCAGGTTAACATTCACCAGGTTAGCATTCACCAGCGTCGGCAGGATAGCATTCACCAGGTTAGCATTCACCAGCGTCGGCAGGTTAGCATTCACCAGGTTAGCATTCACCCGCGTTAGTTTTACTGAGATTAGGTTAGGGTTAAGGTTAGGTTTAGGTGTATCTCCGTCCCTCCGACTTTCAGCACCTCCGCGCAGTCAATCACAAGCTTCCGCTGCCTTAACCCAGTTGCCTTTTTGAAACACTCGGACTGAAAGACTGCAAAGAATATAGAATAAAAGAATATACTGTATATATCGTCACTGTCGGGGAGAAACCTTGTATCTCCAAGTTTCAAATTTGTACAGATTTTTTGTAAAGTAAAGCCCTGCTTCTTCATACAAGGCAGTCGAACAAAAGAAGTGAAAACGGCAGATCTACAAGCACACAGCGCCTCGCAGTGCGAGGCGTTGTGTGCTTGTAGAACGGCTGTTTTCACTAGTTCAGTTCACTTATCATTTTTCAAATGATAAATACAAAACGAACGCTTTTGGACATACAAGGTTTCCACCCGACAACGACGATATACTGTATAAACAGTATATATCATTCTTTAAAAATATATATTTTCTCTCTCACTAGGACACTCGTGAATATGAGGTATCGATATAAGAGACATCACCATGGATCAACATCGATTGGCCGTCCTTCCTCTCCACCCTCCCAGCCCTCACAGAAACAGATGACGACGACGATGATAATAATATGATGATCATGTTGGTTATATGTCCTTTGACACGATGGCTTTCAGCAGAAGGAAACAGACTATGTGGAGACGGGAGACGGACGGTGGATCGGTCATGAGGTCGTGGAGGTCCATCGGGGAAGACGGACAATCGAGATGAAGTATGAGGACGAACCTAGTCTCGTGTGGCCAGACAACTATATTCCGCAATCTCTGAATGCTATATAGCAGTGCTTTTCAACCATTTTCATATCAAGGTCTATTATTATTTTATTCTGCATTTGCAAAGCTTAGAATATTTTGCCGTCGTTGGTCGGATAGGATAACATTTTAAAATGAAAGCACCTCATTTTACACTCTCACTGAAGAGTTAAAGTGGTTAGCAACTATCCATCATTTAGCTGGGGACCACCTGGAACCCCATCAAGAACCACTGCTTGAAAACCACTGATATAGAGTCTGGAACTACGCCCTGTAAGGAAGCTGGCCCATTTGAATTTCCATTTCTGATAAGCAGCAAGCTTTATACAGTATATGCTTAAAATATTTAAATTTATATTAGGACAAATTAGCGCCACTGCAAAGTCGGAACGGAAGCGGGGGAGGGAGGCGCCACATCCGCTTTACCCTCGGATCGTTGTCAGCGTTTCCTTTTGCTCCAGACTGTATGACGCGAGCATTTTGAAAATTGGGGGAGGCAACAGTCTGGTCACGCGAGACTAGGATAAACCAGGAGGAGGTGGAAACATGAGAAACTGTGTAGAAACCTTTAGAGCCAAAGCTGTGTGGAGACAAACCTCAAAGAACAAAGACTGGGACAGGATGGAGGCTGTTGTAGGAGAAGAGAAGGGGAGGGAAGGGAGGTGCTCTGGTCCATAGCGTTTGAAGGAGTTCCCCTTAACACTATGTCATGATGAGCCCTGGCGCTCACACCCGTAGCCTCAGCATCTAAAAATAAAAAATACACTTTCGCTACTCACCAAAACAAAGACGTTTTGTAAGATGTTGAAAGCCTACTTTCCTTTGTGGGAACACCCCCAACCTCACGTCTAAAATGTCAAAAGAAAGTTTAGTTACTCCACTGCGCCATCTATAGATCTTGTCAATTGAAAAAAAATCCATTGATGAGATTTTGTCTTCCCATGAAATATTTTCTTTTCTGGCCAAAAGGTGTATTTTAGTGAGGTGTGGGGCTCAGAGTATTGAAAGTAAGCTTTCAACTCCCTAAAACCGTCTTTCTTTTGGTGAGTAGCGAAAGTGTATTTTGTATTTTTACTAAAGACGAGAGGCAGAGCTACCATGGCTGTGAGCGCAAGGGCTCATCGGTGATATAGCGTTAAGGAGAACTCGTGAGATAGTGTTAAGGAGAACTCCTTCTAACGCTATGGGCCGGCTTGAATTTGTTCTCCCAAACAATTAGGACACAGAATATTCCCCTCTCGCTCTTTCTCTCTCTCTTCCCATCTGTGGTCATTTTCAAGGCTTTGTAGTCAGAGTTTCATGCTATTCAAATCTATGACTTTGGGGATTTCTCCTGTATGACCCCCAGTGGTTCTCAAATGTAGGCCTACTTTAATTTCAAGGACCCCCATAACTGTGAGTTACAGACCTGTAATAGGGCCTTTTCACCATGGTTTGGCTCGGTACCCGTCGCCATGGGAACCAAAACATTCAGTGAAAGAGGTGGGACCCCGTCGCCGACGGCTCTTTGCTTAACGATTTGGACCGCAACGGCTATTGCGTCATAGCAGCCGTAGTCCCGCCTCATGTCGCGGTAGTAGAAACGGTTTCCTTAAATTCCCTATTGAGAACCACCACAGCTACAGACCGATGAATGTCACATGCTGGACAGAATATCCTAGCCAGAATGGGACCACTTCAACCCTATAAACTTCATTGACCGAGCTCCCCTACTTTCTTCCCCGCCCCCCCCCCCCCCCCCCCCCTCTACACCGAATCTCTTCGCTGAAAACAGCCGATAATAGCAGATCTGCAAGCTCACAAGTTGTGAGTGAGCTTGCGGCTCTACTGTTCTAACCGAATGTTGGCCCCCAGTCAGAATAGGGAAGGTAGAGTTCATAATGGTTGCTAAGGGTAAAAAGATGAAAACAAGTATTGTTACAGATTTGAATATTGTAGCCGTAGTAACTGACCCCTCCCAGTGTAAACAAACTCAGCCAACCCACCAGATGATGTATTTATTTTGATGTATTATACGTGACGTTTTATGGAGATTGATAAATGATTGATAAATTATGTATATGTGATGTTTTATGCACATTGATAAATGTACATTTTCAATATGAGAGATAAAAAAATACATATTAACAATTTCCCTATGTAAATGGCAAAACCTAAATAAAAACTATACATTATTTCTTAAAAAAAAGATTAAAGAAAATGTGTTGTTAACTTTTCCAGTAGTAGTTGTTTAATTGCGACCATAGGTCGCAGTTAACTATGAAAATCGGCACATCTTGTCCATATGTATCTTGTCCGTTGACATTGTGACATCATATTGTTGTGACATCACCTCATCAAATATCAAATCCTGGATATCCATACAGAGACTACTGGATCATCACCTAGATCTCCATATAAACCTTAAAAAAAAAAGTTGAGATTGTTGGAAATGGATATGTGCAGACTAAGACACGATACCATATTACTTTAATATCAGCTCACACTGAAGTTTGCGACTCAGCAGCCATCCATGTATGCAACACGTATACACACATTTGACATACTGTAACACACACAATAAAAATAAGTTATATACATACAAAATGTAAGACCAAGAGCAATGTCCACCGCTCAGCCTGCCCCTGGCCATGACTCTAAATTAAGCATCAAAGTCGACTGATGGACAATGGGAGGATGGAGGGATGTGAGACAGACAGACAGAAGGTTGAGATGGTTTGGACATGTGAAAAGGAAGAATGAGGATGGAGGCTGAGGATGGGGCTGCCAGGCAAGAGGAGAAGAGGAAGGCCAAAGAGGAGGTTTACGGATGCAGGTGAGAGGGGACATGCTGGCGGCGGGAGTGACAGAGGAAGATGCAGAAGACAGGATGGAATTAGCCAGAAAGAATAAACAAACATGTGTGATTTCCGGGCTGTGTGTGTGTGTGTCGTGTGTGTGTGTGTGTGTGTGTGTGTGTGTGTGTGTGTGTGTGTGTGTGTGTGTGTGTGTGTGTGTGTGTGTGTGTGTGTGTGTGTGTGTGCGTGCGTGCGTGTGTTGTGAGCACTGACCAACAACAAGAGGCAAGAGAAGGCATGTTTAAACAATAAAGTATGTTTTGTTTCAATGTGTATCGTATGCCAGCGGTTATCAGCCACTGCAGTAGTGTGGTGGTGTTAACTTGCAGATTGCATATTGTTGGGCCCATGCGAGATGTTAAGCCTGTGTTCATTTATGACAGAAAAATGAACTAACCACTAAGAGGGGATGAGGGAGGTTGTTTCAATGTTTTTTTTTATGTGAACATAAGCGCCCTCTACTGGGTAGAAAAGTTACATAAATCACCTTTAATGTGTCCTTCAATGGGAATATTTGCTCTCCTTAGCACAAATGTCTCAATTTATTCAAAGCAGAGAATCGGTATACATGTGCAGTGTGTGTGTGTGTGTGTGTGTGTGTGTGTGTGTGTGTGTGTCTACATAAGTAGGCATGACAGAATAGTGGATTTGATATCAAAAGATGTCTCTTCCATCTTCAGGTCCTCCATCATGCTATATAAGCATTCTACTGTTAAGCCGAGCATGTTTAGCCTGTGTAACGACGATTCTGTGTTCTCTAGATAGATAGATAGATAGATACCTTTATTATCCCAAGGGGGAAATTTAGTTGTCCAGTAGTAGCACAGCAGTATACAGTTATTTACAAAGTTACAGAGACGTAAGAAAAAATAGATAAGAGGGAAAAAAACAAAACAAAGACAAGAGCAGTACAGTACCAATAAAGAATAGAGGGCGAATAATATATAAGTATAGATACATAAAGTGTCTTGCAAAAGAGACCATAGCAGTCAATGCTAGTTAGTGCAAACAAGTATCTCACTGTCATTGTTAAACAAAGCAAAAATACTCAGAAACTACCAACACTAACAACCTAATAGTGCAGTGTCAAAAATCAGTGTGAAAAAAGAAGAAACTAGGAAGCGTGTCACCGCAAGGCGCACATGAGCACTCTTCCTGGAAGGTCCTTAGAGGTCAAAGTCAATACAGCAATAGTTCCTTAGAGGTCAAAGTCAATACAGCAATGGTTCCGTAAGTCTAAGTTAGGTTCAGCTAACACCCCTGATGTCATTGTTGTTAATGAAACTCATAAGGAAGTGTTTATTCTCGAGGTCGGGTGTACCTTTGACTACAGCTTAGAGGAAGCTTTCTTAACCAAAGTGTTAAAATATAATCAGCTAGAGCAGACCATCGCACAGCTAGGCTACAGATGTAAACTTCTGGTTTTTATCTTTGGGAGCCTAGGGCATGTGCATAAGTTGGTTGTGAGAGGCCTTCAAATGGCCGGCCTCACCAAAAGAAGGGCCAAGCAGCTAGCAAGGTACTGCTCTGTATCAGCTATTATAGGAAGCCGCTCTATTTGGAGGAGGCGTTCTTATCTTTACCCTTGATTGTTGTCTGTTGTGTTTGACATCTATGCCAACAGTATTGTACGTAACAATGTTATGCCCTACATGCACTTTGTAACTGGCTGTTTTCCTAATTATCTGCCTGCACTGATACTGTTTATGTCCTTTGTACATTCGTATACTTCTGCTTATGTGGACATAAATAAACATTTCAAATGTGTGTGTGTGTGTGTGTGTGTGTGTGTGTGTGTGTGTGTATCCGGACTTGTTTCCATGTGTTATTTTAGTGTTTTTGCACCAGTATACACACTGTACAGCATGTGTGGCACATGCACACATACACATCTTCTCTGCAAGTGTATGCTGTCTCTGTCCTGTGCTTCTGTGTACAGCAGATACAGTACTGTATTGAGTGTCTTTGCCTCTCAGTGTGAGAAAATCACACCAGTGTGAAGTGAGCAGTGCTGATGATGATGATGATGATAGACCCACATGATGTCACAGAAAAGGGGGTCAAATATCTTGATTATAGGGGTTCATAGGGGGTCATGTCGATATAAACAGTATTTGATACCATGGAAAAAACACATGGTCATACGAACAAAGTTGCGTATTGGAGCGTAACAAGTAGTCCCATTCTGGCTAGAACAAAAACAAACTTAATTTCAGAAAAGAATAGTGGGTGGCAAAAAGTAAATGACCACTTAAGCCTGATTTCCAACACGTTGAGAACTTGTCCACTGCTTGAAAATCGGAATGCCAGGTTCAGAGTGGTCAATACATGTATGGCAAGAAAACTCCTTATCTGTAACATGTCACGTACATGTACTGTAGATGGACGGGCGTGGATTGAGATGCACTCAGCGTTGATCTGAAATCAGATGAATCTGCAAGTGTTCAGAGATGGGGGGAAAATATGCATAAAATAACAGAATTTCAGGTTAATTACGAACAACAGGGGGTGGCAACTCCTGAGAGCCCAAATGAGGCCCCTGAGAGGCAGCAAAAAGTGACAGTCAACAGTGCTGTCAGTACAATAACCGCACCCAACAGAGTCTTTCTAAGCCTAAGGAGGCAGATCGGAAAGGAGAGCGTCACAGTGAATGAAAACACATGGAGGAAGGGGGTTAAAACCATGCTGCATGTTTTCATGATTGACCACATAGTCAGGGATATTTGGGCTGTACCTGCAATTATCAATTATTTCTTTAATAGCGATTATCTGTTGAGAAAACTGCAAATAGATCAGGTTTACAGGGAATGGGGATTAAAAGAAAATGTATATAAATGGGGTTTGAGGACTCAGGGAGTCTGAACTCCAGGGGCAGGGCATTCCAAGGGGTAGGGGCTCTGAAAGCAAAGGCCATGTAATCTTTATTATTAGCATTTAATTGATCTTTTGGAATGTCCAGGAGTGCTTTATTCGAAGATCTCAGTGTACCTGGCGGCACGTAGGGGGACAGTAGGTCCAAGATATAGAATGGGGCAAGGCCCATCATGGCCTTACATGTAATAAGTAAGATTCTAAAAGGAATTCTAAAATAAATTGGCAGCCAGTGCAGATATGCTAAAACAGATGTGATATGTCATATTTTCTTGAACCAGTTAAAAGATGGGCTGCGGCATTCTGAACCAATTGGAGACTATGGATGGATTTTGTTGAGAGGCACATGTACAAGGAGTTGCAGTAGTCTAGTCTAGGCGTGAGAAGATGAAGGCATGGACTACTTTTGTCAGATCGGGAAAGGTCAGGAATGGTTTATTCTTTTAATATTTCTGAGGTGGTAAAATGACATTTGAATGACCTTCTTGACATGTTGTTGTAGGTTGAGTTCTGGATCAAAAGTTACACCTAGGTTTCTAACTGTAGATTGATTTAAGGTTCGGAAATAGTGGCCAAGGCCAAGGAGGACTGGGTTGTCAATGGTGTCAAAGGCAGCCGTTAAATGCACAGAACCAAATGGACCCAAATACATGGCTATATTATCTTGTATGGAATCACATTGGAAGAGGCCAGCATACAGATTCAAAACGAAACAATCTCACACACAGTGAGCGGTGCTTTTTAATAATTAGTTAATTGTGGGCTCGCTGAAAGTGAGAACACTGTTATCTTCATTATTTATATATCAAGTTCAAAAATGAAGTAATTTTTCAGTCAAGTTCTCCTCAAAAATGACGTAACCTATTGCGTAACCTATTCTCCTCGACAGCACAAAGGCAGTAGAATCAAGTTCTCCAGTAGTACAGTACAAAAGACAATGTAAAAGATGAGGTGCAACCAAAGGGTAGATTTTTATGCCCATACATGGTGTTACATGCGCGCCCACACCGTTTCGTAGGAACAGTATCCCACAAAGCTTGGCCAATGAGCCAAGTGTGGGACATACAGTATATTATGCATACATACAAACATACAAAGCCAGATGTAGAAGCGGTTAGCACCGCTTTAAAAAGGAGAGGGAGACACACTAACAGACTGTGTAAGCATTATAATATTACCGGTAGGCACCATTTAGCTGGGAGCCAGGGACTGAGCAATATAGCCTCCACACAAGTTACTTTGCTGGAAAAACAATGTATAAACAAATAGGAATCCAACTAAGCAATGTTGTTTCTTTTGCAAGCTCTGTGAGGTCGCCACCAAACGTTCTGTACAAAACTTCAAAGTAAACCGTTGCAAACTGATTCTATTTGCACGGAAAAAACTGAAATAAATACGACAAAAATTCAAAGCAAACCGATTCACACCAACTCTGAAATGAGTGTTTGTTGTGACTAACCTTTTGAACTTTTTTGAGCTTGGGTGCGCTTGAGTTCTAAGACGTACTGAGACTGCCTTTGCCAATCAGACAAGAAGGAGGACTTGAGAGCTTGCTGTCACATTTGTGCTTCACTCCTCTCGCAAAAGGATACTCATTGTACCTCCTGATGAGGGTGTGCTGCTGCTACACAATCCGATAGCCGCCACATGGTCGTTAATTCTGCAATCTGATGCCATCTTATATTATATGTATTTGCACGCATGGCAGTTTTCTTTTCTCTACACTTGTGGCAAATTACCTAGTCCAAATGTGCTGTCTCAAAGCTAAAAAATGGCCACACATAGATTTGGCTCTAGAGGAACTTAAGTTTGTGAACATTGTTGAATTGGGTAGCTACTGTATAGGACTAACTGTAGACCGGCACTACCACATTAAACAGAATTCCAACTGTTTACAGGTAAATAACCGTTTTTGATGTCTGCGTATTGCATGTATTCACCTGATGATATCTACTTTATCTGTAGATATCACAAGCACCTAAACCGAGAAAGTATTATATTAACTAGACCAGGTCAACCTGGTTGTGCCAGACCCCCTGTCTGTCATCATCATTTATGACATCATGCCTTTTGTAGGCATGTCATCATCATGTCATCATCATATATACCCTTTATATAGAACACCCGGACCGACAGACATTTGCTTATGTAGGCCTACCCATTTCATGGGTCTGGCAATAATTGTTTAATAATAAAGAACATAGGATGTTTAACAGTTAACTATACAAGTTAACTTTTATACGATAAGCGTATAAGTCATAACACACACCATATGCATCTAACAAAATCTACAAAAAAGGGGCGCTCCGAAGGAAGGGAAGGTCTTTTGCCAGGCCTACTCAGCCAGGACTGTGGTGTGCTGTGGTGGTTACAGCCAGTAGGACTCGAGGAAGCTGCGGAAATAGCGTTTCTTCTACATACACTTTTGTGGTGCCCACTATGAGCAGAAGAGAAAGTGCCATTTAGAGGTGTGTTTAGAAGCCCCTGAACATGCCACTCCAATTTGGGTTTGATTGAATGTACGTGTTGTACAGTATGCAGTTTTTGAGCGATGGTAAACTGCTCCTAAGAGTGGCTGTGCGTGTCTGTAGCCTTTTTGCTCAGCGTTTTGCCATAGTAAAATGTGTATACGTAGCATCATGTTTGTCTAGTGATGTCATATGTCGTATGTCTGTAGCCTTTTTCCTCAGCGTTTTGCCATAGCAAAACGTGTGTGTGTGTGTAGCATACCCTGTACAATACATCCTAGACTCAAATCCTAGTCTGAAGACGTTATGCAAGCGCAAGCACGACCACCGCTCACTTCACATTGGGTGTGATTTTTCTTTTGTAAGAAATAGGTCCTGCCTACACATCTCTGAATGCAATTACAGGCAAACAGTATATGAAACCCTGTCCTGACGGTCATTGTCACACGACTCAACATAATTGTATCTAATGTGGTGAGAAAAAACACCTTTATGCAACAGTGACATTTTGTAGCATTTGTAGTGCCCCTATGAGGGCAAGTTAAACCTCCTTTGGGGATAGATAGTGGGAATTGGCAATGACTAAACTGCAGAGAAAATGGAGAAAAAACAAGACAGCACTTGGGTAAAGGTTCAGCCCAATCCGACCCCCGTTCGTTGCCAACAAATGTGAACAAAAAACATGTGGCGGTCCTTCTTTGGCCTACTGGCAGCATGCAGAGAGAGCCATGTTGTAAAAAAGACACAATCCCCTGCAGGGAAACTGTAAAAGACTTGAGGAAAAAAAAGGTGACTTGACCCAGGGTCTTGGTCAATCATCGTCCCCTCTCTATTTCTTCCAGAAGTGCAATTTGCTTCAAACGGACACTCCTATCCCTCTTTCTGTATCCCGACTGCAACATTAAATAAAGCTCCGCTGCATTGTACCCATGCATCTTTTCATTCAAGGCTCTGCTGCATTTCATCCATCTTTTCATTCAGGGCTCTGCAGCACTGGACCCATCTTTTCATTCAAGGCTCCGCTGCATTGCATTCATCGTCTCATTCAAAGCTCTGCAGCGTTGCATCCATCGATTCATTCAAGGCCCTGCTGCATTGCACATCTTTTCATTCAAGGTTCTGCTGCACTGCATCCGTCTTTTCATTCAGGCTCTGCTGCATTGGATCCATCTTTTCGAGCTTTGCGGCATTGCATCCAGAGTGACAGAATAAGTGTTTGTTCGTTCTTGATGGTGTTTGCATGCTCCCTAGTATGCTCCTAAACTAAAAACACCACTAATACAACATGACGATATCTTTCTTTTTTCTGTGTTCAGCTTTGGAGTATACATCTTCTGATCTTCAGTGCCTGGCCAATGTTCCCATTGTTCTGGGTGCTAACCGCGGCGGTCTCTCCCATCATGTTGCTCCTCAGTTTGTTTGTGGCTATAGCGGTGCCCAGGCCGGGCCCTGCTTTGGCCAGGATAGGGGGGAAGGAGGTGGCATGAGGCTCGGGAAGCCTCTTCACTGTCTGGGCCTTTGGGCTTTTGTCAGCCCCGGGCAGGGGCTTTGGCTTGGGTCGGTACAGCCAGGCGTGCCTGAGGGCATGGCTGGGCGTGAGGCGTGTTGAGGGGTCCCAGTCCAGACACTTCTTTATGAAATCCATGAAGGTGTGGTCCTCGCAGTCCTTGAGCACAGAGCTCCAGTCCTTGCTCCCCGGGGGGCCTCTCATCTTGCCTCGGCGCGAACGGGACCCCGTGAGCACAACGGCCCCTGAGGGCAGCGTGTTGACAGAACAGTACCGTGGGTAGCCCTTGGACATGAAGTTCTTCACCCGTTTGGCCTGCTCCAGGACGTTCTGAGGAGGCATGCCCAGCAGCTCCATGATACAGGACAGCTGGTCGTGTTCATCCTCACCAGCGAACAGCGGGCAGCCCGTCAGCAGCTCAACCAGGATGCAGCCGAAGCTCCACATGTCGATGGGCAGGCCGTAGGGAAGGCCGAGGATCACCTCCGGGGCGCGGTAGAAGCGAGACTGGATATAAGTGTAAACCGGCTGGTCTTCAAAACAACTTGAGCCAAAGTCAATCACCTTGATGTCGATGCGTCCCTGCTGCTTGAGCTGGATGTTCTCGGGCTTCAGGTCACAATGGATGATCCTGTGTCTGCTCAGTGCCTCCAGACACTGCAGGATGGAGACAGCAAACCTCTTGACCATCGACAGGCAGAAGCCCTGGAACCTGGTCTTCTTGATGACCTCGTATAGGGTGTTGCTCAGCAGTTCGAATGTCATGCAGATGTGGTTGCGGAAAGTGAAGTTGTCCAGCAGGTGCACCACGTTCATGTTGTCGTTCCGGTCCTGCTTGCGCAGGAACTCCAGGATGCGGATCTCCTCCTGCGCCTGCCGGTAGAAGCCCTTTTCGTTGCGAGCCATCTTAAGGGCCACGTGCTGCTGCAGCTTGTGGTCGTACACCTCGGCCACCTGACTGAAGCTGCCCTTACCGATCACCTTGATGAACTCATATCGGTAGGCCAGGTGGTCGTGTGGGACGTGGATGTAGTGAGCGTCGTCGTCATCGTAGCCACAGTTGTTGTCGCCGCCAGCGGTGGTGGACCTTTTCTTGGCGTTGGGTCCCAGGAAGTAGACGGCTGGGTACTGGTGGACCTCTGCCTGCTCCAGGGTTGTCAGTTGGGAGCGGTACCGCCTCAGAACTTGTTCAGGAGTCAGGACATGCGCCTTGACACTAGTGCCTCCACTCCCAGTTCCCTGGGAGCCAGATGGGTAACTGGAGACCTTACTAGGGCCCATGCTGTCCACACCGCATACCTTGGCCAGGCCGGACATGGGGTTGGGCTTGTCCACCACCTGACCCGTGGTCCCGTCTTTGTATAGATACCTCAGCTTCAGATGACTACCTTGCACAGTTAACCTGTCCTTCATTAGAGCCTTGTTACCGGCTGCCGTGTGTTTGTGCATGGAAGGTACAGGATTGACTGTACTATATACAGAAGCCATTGTCTTTGCCACACCTCAAATGGCTACATTGGTAGCTGTCAAGTGGCAACTGGGAACTTAAACCCATATTTTATATGAAAACCTTGATGACGCCACCGGTCCCAAATCCCTGTGATTGGCTGTTGTTGGAGTTCAATGCAAACATCATCACTTCACGGTATATCTAGAGCCAGCTGCCAAGCTAATTGTGACTAGACATCTATCTATATTCACAATTGTCCTGGTATCTAATTGCTGAAGTGTGTCTAGAGGGTTGAAGTGTACTGAATTTGTAGCTCAACAAAAGCTAATTCATCCTCGAGTCGGGGGACAATTTCATGATGAATTAAAATCTCTGCGCTAAGATTATTCTGAGTGTTTTTGAAGCGGTGAAAGCCGCTTCCAAGGAGTGGCTTTGTGTGTATCGTGCGTCCAGGATTGAGGATTGGTCAAGCTTCACATGACAATTTGGCCCTCCAGATAAAATCATTCATTCATAGAACGAAGCACATAGAAAGTATAGATCTAGAACATGGAATGTATAGATCTAGAACACAGATTTCATAGCTCTAGAACACATAGAATGAAAATTCACCGCTTCACTTCGAAACAAGGTTTGATTTTTTTATTTTCACGATAAACGTTAATAACGATTATCGTCCCATCCCTGGACATGACAGTATTTGACAACGTAGGATCCACGTATTTGTCAATCGGCATATACTGGGTATCACACTGGGCCCACTGACAACAGTACGGGAGTGCATAAATATAAGTGGGGTAACGTGTATTGTACTCAGGTAGGCAGTTTATAACCCTTTGATTCTACTGTTCAACTCTCTGATCCAGGATACTGTGCTGACCCTGCATAATGTTTTCTACCACAATGTCTTAGTATGTTTTAACTCCACGTCTATTTTAATAACAATGCATTTATTTAACTTGAATTTTATATAAATGTAACTAGGTTTGCATGAGTGAAAGGTAAATACAGTAAACCCTATACAGTATGTTAGATGGAATTGTAGTGCATCAAAAACATCATCACAAGAAAAGGGTTGAAAGTTAAATTTAAAATCATGGTTTACTTCCTGGCACCTGATGATTTCCACCAATAGGGGGGCCAGAATAATTGGTGTCAAAGAAGTTGCCTGCATTTACAAAATGCCTGTTATTTGAACCAACACACAGACGTAAAGGCTGTTCAATGGCACATATTTATGAAAAAAAGAGAGGGCCAATTGTGTGGAGTTAGCTGGTTTACTACTTTCCATTGGTTCAATATTATTTTAACCACACTCAGATGTAAAGGGTGTTCAATAGCCCGAAAAGGCAAGATAGTAGTTGACTTGCCTTTATCAGAATTCATAGCTTTCCAGAACTTTGATGGGTCAGAGTATGAATTAGTGACCAGGTCTAAATAATACTTTGTCTTAGCATTTTACATTTGTTTCTGATTTGTCTAAATGAGGCCCAATGTGACGGATCATTAGATTTTCTGGCTAATAATAAACAGGCTCTGTTTTTCTCTTTCAATAGAGAAGATAACTCTGGCGTAAACCAAGGCAAAGAGCTATCTTTTATTTGGAGTTTCTTCCATGGGGCATGCTTATCAATAATGGCAATAAAGGTTTTATTTAAAAAATCCAGTGCCAATTCAACATCTGGGATTTCTGATGTACAGTGAATATCACTGTGAAGGAGCTAAAAAGGCTTGATTATCAAAAAAAATTAAGTTCCTTTTGATAATCATATGAGGTTGTGTTTTCTTTGAGAATATGTTTCTGATGCATGCCATGGGACAGTGATCACTGATGCCAATATCACTACGATAAAGCATTCTCCAGTGTACATAGAGAGACTACCTGGAAGCTATTGAGACACCATGGAGTGCCCACTAAACTATTCTAGTTATTATACTAGAATGAACGGTAAAGAGGAACATTAAGGCAGACAAGATTCACCTAAGATTCACCGCTTCACTTCGAACCGAGGTTTGATTTTTCAACTGTTGTACAGCTTTCCTGATCTCCTCTCTTCTGGGTATGTCACAGGTGATGGGGAAGTCAGTCTGTGCTGGTTGGATATTTTGGGGATTTTCTGGTGGGAGTCTATTAAGGAGTTCCTTAAAGTGTTCTGCCTATCTGTGTAGTTATAGCCATCATTTGTTTTAATGCTGTTTCCTTCTTTATCCCTGACCGGTCTTTGTGGCCTACTACATTTCTCAACTCTTTTGTGGCCTACTATATTTGCCCTTAGAGAAAAAGTAACGCACATCCTCCTGTTCTTGGTGCTGAGCTAAAAACTGACAGTGCAGTAGTACTAGAAAGAAACAAGATAGCTCGCACTCACTTTCTCTGTAGCTCCAGTATACTGAAGAAGACCTTAGGGGTCGAAACGTATATCTTTTTGCTGTTTGCTAAATAAAAGAATTGGAGCTACAGAGAAAGTGAGTGCGAGCTATCTTGTTTCTTTCTACTATATTTGCCCGACATCCTTCTGGTGGTGTCGTACAACTGTTTCATTCTTCCGTTTTTTGCTGCTTCCTCTGCTTCTTCTGCTAGGTTTTCAATGTATTTCCTCTTGTCTGCCTCAATGCTCCTTTTTACCATTCTGTTGACATCTGTATATTCTTATTGTTCCATTTGCTTTTGCTCTTGTGCGGCTATTTGTCACTGCTGCTTTCTTCTCTTTTCTTACTTGAATCTTTTGTTGGGTTTCTATAGATATCCACTCCTTTTGTTGATAATATTCTACATGTACAGGACAGATCAAACCTCTATTCTGAATTGTTATTTGAATAAGGTTTTTATAGTAGCATTAGTTGTGGATGCAGTAGGTGAGAACTATTGCATGTACAGGACAGATAAAACCTGAAGGCCAAATTATCATGTGAAGCTTGACCAATCCTCAAAGTATCCATTCATCAGACCGGGAGGGACACTACACACATCTTCTGGACGTACAGGACAGATAAAACCTATTCATTCTGAACTGAAATGGCCATATATGGACATGGGACACACATTTTGCTTTTTGAAAAAGCCTATTCATTCTGGACTGATATTCTGGACGTACGGGACAGTAAAAACCTGTTCATTCTGGACTGGAGTGACCATATATGGACATGAGGTGACATACATTTTGTTTTTGAAAAAGCCTGTTCATTCTGGACTGAGATGACCATATATGGACATGAAACACACATTTCGTTTTTGAAAAAACCTGTTCATTCTGGACTGAAATGACTATATATGGGCGTGGGACACACAAAGCCACTCATTGGAAGCGGTTTTCACCGCTTCAAAAATGGGAAAGCAGCAGGGCCAGATAACAGACCTGGGAAACTGCAATAATTATAGAGGGATGCGGTTGACAAACAACTAAGAGACCAGCAAGCAGGATTCAGAAAAATGCAGTTGACAAACGACTGAGAGACCCCAAGTAGGATTCAGAAAGAATCGGTCATGTGTCAACCAAATTGTCACTCTTCGAATAATAATAATAATAATAATAATCATAGAGCAGTCAATAGAGTGGAACTCCTCGCTCTATGTTAATTCTGTCAACTATGATAAAGCATTCTCCAGTGTACATAGAGAGACTACCTGGAAGCTATTGAGACACCATGGAGTGCCCACTAAACTAGTGAACATAATTAAAAACAGTTATACTAGAATGAACGGTAAAGAGGAGCATTAAGGCAGACAACTAAGAGGAAATACATTGACAACCTAGCAATATGCCACCATTCTGCAGTAGACAGAAGCCACTCTGACTGAAGCAGAGGAAGCAGCAAGACACGGAAACATGAAACAGTTGTACGACACCACCAGAAAGATGTCGGGAAAATATAGTAGGCCACAAAGACCGGTCAGGGATAAAGAAAGAAACAGCATTAAAACAAAGGATGGCCAAATACACAGATAGGCAGAACACTTTAAGGAACTCCTTAATAGACGCCCACCAGAAAATCCACCAGAAAATCCCCAAAATATCCAACCAGCACAGATCGACTTCCCTTCGAACCGAGGTTTTCTTTTTTTTTAAACCTATTATACCGGCTGTCATACCGGCTCTCCAGACAATTCTATACTAAGATTCACCGCTTCACTTCGAACCGAGGTTTGATTTTTAATTGAATTTTTGAGAATTGAAAGGAAAATGTTGCACTTCTTGACAAAGTATCAAACATTCTGCCATCGGTCAGGCTCTATTGCTTAGTGTGTTTTACCCTAAGAAACAAACAAACAAAAGAGAGATGGATGGCTACTCTTCTTTCCTAGCTTGTTCAGTTTGTTACTGTCCCTGTTTGAACTTTGGATGCAGCTTAAGATAAGACCACATCCTTTTACTTACATTAGGCCTTCTTCTTTCTTTTTTAAGTGGAAGTACACTGCGTCTTGTCTGAAGTCACACGGTTCCTCTTTCAAGTTTTTTTTCTCAGTTTCTCTCTAAAAATAATCTGTTAACCCTCTCACTTCTGTTTTCTTTCATGGTCAGCAGTCAGCAAAAATACTTAAATGAGTACTTGCGTTGTTTCCCCTTTTTTTATGAAACATGCTCTCATTACATTAGACGGATGATTCAATTATGTCATAACAGAGGCGTCAGTTGGGTATATGGCAAGGTATGGCAGCTGCCAAACCTTGGCTACAGGGGGAAAACAAAATGTACTTCTTAAAATAAATTCATATCATGCCTGTTGCTAAGGCAACATGACTGGTGTCTTGCACGCACGCGAAGACACCAGTCATGTTGCCATAGTATGATACCTTAGCTTTTGCTGAATTGATGCCACTAATTCATAAAGATTTTAAAATGAGGCCCCAGGTAAAGGTAAGAGAGATGTAGCTTATACATGAACACAAAGCAGCTGACTAAACTCCTGTGAAATACAACAGCAAAAAAAAAACTCACAAAATGTAGTATAATTATAAACTGAAAACAAAATGTAAAGCCATTCATTGCAGGTGGATTCGGTGTGCATGTCTTTTTTTATTTGATTCATTTATTAGACGTTAGGCTTAAAATAGTTCAAAGCACCCATCCCTGTGAGATGTACATTGGCAGGGCCCAACACATACAGTATCACCTACAGCAGGGGTCTTCAACAAGGGGTCCGGGACCCCAAGGGGGTCCTCAGTGTTACTACAGGGGGTCCTCCAAATCTTTGTGAGATACAAACTTTTTTCTCCTTTTTTATATTAACGATTTGAACCCTAGTGTCTATATTCTGAGTAGATCGGCTATCTTCGGTAAAGTGGTTTGATGTAGAGGGGAAAAAGAGCAAGTTTATTAAGTATTGACGGTTCAAGTGGTTAAATATCTGAAAACACAAATTGACATGAATCCAAAAAACACTGATGATCATGCTGTCAAACAATGAAACTACCGGTATGGAATCTATGAAAAGGTTGTGTCCTCCATACATCTGCCTACAGTACTCCAACTAGGCTGACACACAGCTCATTCGCACTTCCGCACAAAATACTGCTCTCATATGGAGCGTCGGCCATTGCGTTGCGACATAGCTTGAACCAGTGACAAGCAGTGTAGTGGTGGAAAGTAACAGTACATGTACTTGAGTACTGTATTTAAAGGGATATTCCACTTTCAAGAAATGTTTTGGTCATTTTATCGTCTACTCAGGATTTTGTGAACACAAGGGACAGATTTTAATTAGCTTGGTTCAATATTTATATATTTAATATTCATTTTATCAGACACTCGCCATCCAGGGCCCCTTACTATACAAACCCATTGTAACTTCAAACTCCATTTTAACCATGCAGTGCAGATGAGCTGTTACACTGTCACTTCATAAAGCAGTGGACTTTTCGTCCACACTGGGGGTTTGACAGGAAGGAGACACTGTGACCCTGTCCTGAGAGACGAGTGTCCCCATAAGCTGACACAGCCAACACGGAGTCTTGTTCATCAACCTCACCAGGTGCCTCCTGAACTTCTGCCCCACGAAAACATACAGTACGGGGTTGATGCAGCTGTGTGAGTACGCGATGACCTCGGTGACTTGCAAAGCCAATGTGATCGCCTTGCTGCTCTCGCATCCTCCGTAGACATGAAGCAACTCCAAGGCTTTGAACAAAGACGCAATGTTATAAGGCATCCAACAGCAGAAGAACACGGCTACAACTACGAGAACCAGTCGGATGGTCTGTCTCTGGACTGAAGGGCTGAGCAGGAGCTTGCGAATGATTTGGGAGTAGCAGAAAACCAGGACAGTCAGCGGAATCAGCAAGCCGATAATGTTCATTTTGAATAGGCCGAAGATACTCCAGAAGTGACTCTTGGTACCGGTGTCGTCGGTGTATAAGGCAGAACAAAAGAGCTTGCCTGACTCCGGGGCCTTGTGTACCTTAAGGAAAACCAGATCTGGAAACGAGGCGAGAAGTCCAGCGACCCACGTGGCGGCAGCCGCGATCCCTCCAAAGAAACGCGTCCGTGCTCTCAGAGTGTGGACCGCGCTCACTATCGCCAGGTAGCGGTCGACGCTCATCAGCAGGATGAAAAAGATCCCGCAGTAAAAACCGACGTGGTAGATACCCAGGACCACCTTGCACATCGCGTCCCCAAAAAGCCATTGGTCCCTGGCTTGGTGGGCCAGGAAGGGAAGGGCGCACACCAGGAGAAGGTCGGCGATGGCCAGGTTGAGGAGGCACACGTCGCTCATGCTGCGGAGACGCACCCCAAACGCGATGACCCAGAGCACCAGAGTGTTCCCTAGAAGACCCACGATGAAGAAGACGTAGTAGAGCACTGGGAGGAAGTAGGACCCATGACGCCCGTATACACACAGTCCGTAGTCCCCGTCGTAGTTGTAATCGCCGTAATAGTCATCATAGCCAGCTGCAGTAGGTGAGCTGAGAGAGAAATTGCAGTATAAAGAGTGGGTTCTCTTTTATAATGGAATGCTTTGGTATATTAGGCCCGTTTTTGAATGAAAACAACATAGTCTAAGATATTATAGTTGCTTCAAACATCGTCTCTGTCAGGTGGAGAGTGGAGACCTCATGTGTCCTAAACTGTTACTTTTGAATTTGAAAAGTATAAGTAGCAGATCTACAAAAAAGTCTATGCAAATTATCCAATTAAATGTGAACAATACCAAAATGTCCCACGCACACACTCTCACACACAAAACTTGGAATCAACTGAGAAAAGTTTGGTTGTCAGAACTTGTCACGTTTATCAAATTGTTATCATTTTTTGGATGACAATTCATTACAGTATGTAATGTGTGATGAATTCTCACTGAAAGCAGGGATGGTCGAGGCTGCAGTTGCCATCCTGATGTTAAAGCACAACTTCACCCATTTTCAACCTATCTTCGTATAAGTGATCCTCACTAATGTTCATGATACAATGGTACAATTTGTTTCTACTCGGTCTGTCTCTCATAGGAGGGCTGTGGACACTTCAGAAACCCACTTGCCAGTGATATCAGCGTTAGGCAGGCAGGTGGTGTTTTTAAACAAGATTTAAATTATTATTATTTTAATTACAGAGGCTTCCATTAATAGCATGCCAACTTTCCAGGAATAGAAAGCCTGCAGTTTCTATTAGCTTGGATTTTGAATTCCTCATTGATGATACATCACTGGTGGGTGCATGGGTTTTAGAAGAGTCCACAGCCCTCCTCTGAGACACAGATGGAGCGGACACATTTTACGTCACCCAATTGAAAATGGGTGACGTTGTCCTTTAAATGTTCTAAAACCAACATTAACAGAAGTTAGATAATCTCTTTGACGTTTATCACATAGCTGATAAATGTGAGGTGTTCATTTCAGACGACCAATTCAACCCCAGCGTCCCTATTCTGGGGGGAACGTTTGCCAAAATAGACGATCTACAAATTCACGACGCGTCGCAGCAGTAACGTGTTGTGAACTTGTAGATTGAGAGATTGGCTATTTTGGGGTGAAGAGATTTGATATTGACAGAAAAAGCAGTTGCAACTCAGGTCTGTATTACAAAGATTATAGAGGTTACATGGCTAATGTTATTAAAGGTTAATAAAGATAGAATACGCTGAAAGTGAAAATGAAAATGAATGAAAGTGAAATGAAAAGATTAGGTCTGTAGTTTCTTAAAGTATGTTTAAAATGTGAGAAATTACACTGTAAATAGGCCTACTAACACAAAATGATTTGTTGAAATTCAATAACCGATAACAACATTTCAAAATATAATTATGTTTAGAGAGGCAAATTGGTTATTTATTGTTTCGTTGATTAATTTTCAAAGTAGACTTTTAGACTTATTTAATGTCAAACTAACAATAGTGAGAAGTCTCACCTGCCCATGCCGTTGAGAGGATAGCTGGTGGTGTTGTTCATTTTGTATTTGCACGAGAAGTGAAGTTGGACAGTGCTTTCAAAGTGCTATCATAAGAACTTCCCATTTATTTGGTGTGTGTGTGTGTGTGTGTGTGTGTGTGTGTGTGTGTGTGTGTGTGTGTGTGTGTGTGTGTGTGTGTGTGTGTGTGTGTGTGTGTGTGTGTGTGTGTGTGTGTGCATGGGTGTGTGCATTGATGGACAGTAACACCCTACATTTACATGAGTACTGTACAGCATATTTTGTGAGTGTCTGCACTTTACTTATTTATTTATTATGTATTTTTGGATAGGCAACATTTATGACTTTCACTCAATTACATTTCAAAGACAAACATCCCCTTCTGAGGTACATTTCTCGGAAGTGGAAAAGGGCCTTATGAATGAAGCACTTTTTCCAAATATAATGAAAATAGATTATTTTCAAATAATATAGCCTAGGAGTTAATGTTAACACTCAGCCTGACCAATTGAGATTTTAAAGTCGATTATCTTTGCTTAAAAAGGTCCTCAAACTAGAAGTCAACTTGACTTACTGTAAGTCTCGGGCTGTTCCATTGAGTAGTCTAGCTCCAATTTTGAATAGAGGATGTTGCAACATTAAGAGTTTTAACAACATTGTGGAACTGATACTCTTATTTGTAAAAAGAAAAAAAAGAAAAAAAAAAGAAAACATTGGATAGAGAGTACCACGGAACAGTCTTTCTTAGGAAAAGGCCTATATAGAGGTTGGTGTTGCCAAGCCAACAGACGCCGTCACAACTCCCAACTTTCAACGTCAACTACAATACACCACAACACACTTTAGGTTTTTCCACCAAGCCTGTCATGATGAACCAATACAGCCACCCTGTCAAAACCTCCAACAATAACACAGTACACATACTGTAGATAAACATCAGGCTTGAATTCCAGAGCCAGAAACAGTCACTGAACAGGTGTCATTGCCACCTAATCATTGGGTCCCAAAATGACAGCAATAGTACAACAGCTTGAGGTGCGTACACACAGCCTACAACATAATCAGCAGCAGCAAAAGGGGACAACATGGTTCCTACCTTGAGCCGTCTTCTACTTGACTTGATGACTTCATCAGTTATGAAAGTGATGGATAGAGAGATAGAGCCCTCTCCTCTCTGTAGTTCATCCTCATGGTGTCTCTGGTCATCTCCACCCTCCATACATCTGGCTAGCTCTCCAGAACTTTATTCACCTGTTGGGAGCTCCGGCCTCATTCTCCTGGCTGCCATCTTCTCTCTCAGCCTCGGTTAGTCCCTCATCCCCTACAGATGATTGTTGGTAACATGTTCATTCTGGTTGCCAGGGACGTTCTATAGGGCAGGCTTCAGGGTCCAGCATCCACAGCTGTACAGGAGACTCGATAGGACTGAGAATCTGATCTTGATCGATGTGGTGGTGAGAGGGGGGGTCAGACTTCCACACACTGAGAATTAACCTAATGAAGGAGGAAAAAAAGAAGGTTTAAAGGAGTAGTTCACCCCCAAAATGATTTTTTTTCCCCTATCGATTACACACCCCATGGAAATTTCAATAATATTTTTTAGTTTTTGTCGCATTCCTAAGCAAATAATTTGAGGAGACCCTTTGTAGGCCCATTGATTCTGGATGGAGACCCAAATGCATTTGGGGTCTTCGGACTCAATGGGGGTACATTTATTATAATCAAATTATTGGCTTAGGAATGCGACAAAAACAAAAACGTATTGAACTCAAGTCTCCATGGGTGAGTAATTGATAGAAAATAAAAAGTAATTTTAGGGGTGAACTACTCCTTTAAGCCCAAATATCTATCACTTTAATAGCCTACTGTAAGTATAGCCTGAGGCTACATACAAGCCATGAGGCTTCATGCAAGGATATTTGGTGCTATGACCAAAGAACATTGTGTATTGATTTATTTACTGGTATTTAGATAGCTACACAAGCAGGCTAGGACCCATGCACACACAGCACCCTCAACTGTGTGTCTGTGAATTTCAGTTTCAAAATATAGGGTTTAGCCCGCCCCGTACACAACATGTTAAACCACAACTGACACACACACACACACACACACACACACACACACACACACACACGCATGCACGCACGCACTCATGCACGGCGCGCGCGCGCGCGCACACACACACACACACACACACACACACACACACACACACAGCGTAGCTATAAAAGCACAATTAAGCTCTATTCCATGTAAATATCAAAGCTAATTAAGCAGCCGTAGGTAATGTAACTCACCTGTGGAGAATAAACATAGGCTACAACTGCAGTTGGTCATTAGGGTTAAAACGTCTCTTTCAACATGATGTCACTACATTTGACTTGGCAGGTTTCATTCCCTGGACATACTGGCAACTCTGCTCAACGCCCATGAGGTGTAGCGTTACGTTGTAAGTTGTTTATTTCACTGTTTTACTGCCAAATACAGGAGTTTGTGTTAAATGTCCTGTCAGTCTGTTTGCACTGCAGCAGGTCTGTAGGGGGCAGGGCGCGAAAAACCGGAGCATTTAAAGAGCCCGCGCCTGGTTAGCCCCTCTCAGGACCCCAAAATCACCTCTTTTTGTATTTTGACGTCGGTCCGACGTCAAAATACAAAAAGAGGTGATTTTGGGGTCCTGAGAGGGGCTAGCGCCTGGTAAGCTTTAGGGAGTGTGTGTCTAGCTTCTAGGGACTATCTGACATACACCTTTATTTTGTGTCTGAATTCGCTATTTTTCATGTTTTTGTTTTGTTTTGAAGACTGACTATTATGGCCCTTTTGAATGAGGCAATCAGGGTTTCTGTGGGTGCCTATTAGGGTGCTGTAGAATACTTTGATAATATATATTGGATTTTAGCCTACCACTTATAATTACAACAGACTAATTGCACTGTGACTGTATTCTATATGCATTATTACAGCAAAAATTGCAGATCTACAAGCTCACAGCTTGTGCTTGCAGATCTGCTATTTTTGGACCCCCCCAGAAATCTAATTGATAAATGAAGTATAATTCATTTTCACTCTGGGGGGAGGGAGGGGGGTTGGGGTACTACTTATGTAGAATTTATGTATACCGACCTAAAGTTGCTATAAAGTATCAGAAATTCAGGGGTGCTATAGGTGTTCCTAAATAAAGGCATCTGTGTTTTGTAAAGCTATGATTGAATGCTTTGTCCAGGGTTGCAAATAGATCCAGCTGACACATGTTCCCCCAAACAGATGCAGCACACAGGATTATATACTTTCTGAGGCAGTGGCTGTACTGTATAAGTAGCCTACAGTGGTGCATTTACTCAGTGGTGGAAAAATCGCACCCGTGCGAAGTGAGCGGTGCAAACTAATTCCTGCGCGAATCAGTGTTGATAGGCATGCATGGCAATATTGTTTTTGTTGTGTATGATGTCAGTCTAGAGGTCTGCTCAGACTATATAAGTCTTTATCGTCATTTCTCATCAGTTAGTTGACCAAGCTACGGATTGAACTTGTAAGAGTGTCGTAGTGTAATGATAAGTGACCTTATTTACCTCCAGAGAGGCCTCCAGAGAGGCGAGAAGAGGCCAGAAGATGAAAATTTTAGTTTTTCAAAGTCTGTTCATTTGTATTTTAAACTTGTATTAGCTGCCTATCATTTATAACCTGTAAGATTTTCCACAGTCTGTCTAAAAGTGTGGTTATTTTATCGCTTATAAGTGATATTCATCTAATACAATTTTGAAATTCAAGGTTAGCACCGCTCAATAATTTTTTTATGACGTATTTTACGCGGCCTAAACGCGTTATGACGTATTTTACGTGGCCTAAACGCGTTCTAAATCAGGGTTAACCAATCGGTTGCCTCTGTGACTCGAAGTGTTTCATTGGTCTAGCGAACTCATGTCATCATCATTTGTGACATCATAGTTTTGGTAAAAAAAGCGGTCTATAGGAGCGGTTAGCACCGCTCAAAAAGGTAGGGTCTACTCACATTTTTTACTTAAGTAAAAGTATCAATACTGCAATGTAAAAATACTCTGTTACAAGTCCGCAATTAAAAATGTATGTACTTGAGTAAAAGTAGAATATTTTTTTTTTATATAGAGAGAGATCTCTCTATAGCGCTGCTGCTACTCAAAGATGGCCGCCATTTCAGATCATGACAAGTAACAAGCCAGTGGGCCAATTACATGAGTTATATTTCGTCATTGTTGGGTGGAAATGATGAATGATGAATGATTTAAAGTAGTGAAAACAGCCGATCTACAAGCACACAACGCCTCGCACCGCCAACATTTTGTTTTAATTTTTGAGCGGTGCTAACCGCTCCTATAGACCGCTTTTTTACCAAAACCATGATGTCACAAATGATGATGACATGAGTCCGCTAGACCAATGAAACACTTCGATTCTGTTGATCTGTCCATGATGTCATAGTCACATAGGCACCCGATTGGTTAACTCTGATTTAGAACGCGTTTAGGCCGCGTAAAATACGTCATAACGCGTTTAGGCCGCCTAGATACGTCATAAAAAATTATTGAGCGGTGCTAACCTTGAATTTCAAAATTGTATTAGATGAATATTCACTTATAAGCAATAAAATAACCACACTTTTAGACAGACTGTGAAAGATCTTACAGGTTATAAATGATAGCCAACCTAATACAAGTTTAAAATACAAATAAACACAATATCCACTGGGTATCCACTGATTGCCCAGTTCTTCGGGCTCTTCCGGCCCAGCTCTTCTTGAAAGATTCAGTCAAGTCAGTGGTCTTGAACATAGCTGACAGTTGTTGTACTTGGCTGACAGCTGTTGTACTTGGTTGTACAGCTGTTGCTGCAAGGTCTGTGGTTCCAAAAAATTTAAAATACAAATAAACAGCTTTTGGAAAAAAAAGATTATGCTGTCACTAATGAGGGTAACATGAGTTAACTAGACCAAATGTTCCGCCCCAGGATAACGGATGATTCTTTGGTCAAAATAATCGTGGTATGAAATTCAAATACTTCGGCTTTGCCGAAATAATTAGTATAGGGTCATAAACAAAAATCTAGAGGCAAATAAGGTCCCTGGTTGCCTAACTGACGACCATCAGGCTCTGGTGGCAGAGCTGGTTCTGTCCAGAGATGGTTCCGTCCTCTGTATGGTGTAAAGGTCAGGACACACGAAAACCTTATATAGTCTGAGCAGACCTCTAGACTGACATCATACACAACACAAAGAATATTGCCATGCATGCCTATCAACACTGATTCGCGCAGGCGCCCTTACAGGAATTAGTTTGCACCGCTCACTTCGCACGGGTGCGATTTTTTTCCTAATGGCCGGCCTGGACCAGCCGGGAATGAACTGGCCGTTCGGGAGTTGTCCCGCTTTTCCCAATGGCCAGCACGTCCCTGCTCTGCATTGACTTCACTTGCGTCGCATGGGTACCTCAGTGGTAGAGCATTACCATTAAATGTGAATGCTGGAATCTAACCCCTGACCTTGATCTAAACGTTTGATTTCACGGTCAGGGGTTGGATTCCTGGCACCGCCAATCTACAACCCATGTGTGAACTTTGCAGACTTGCTATTTTCACAAAATATTTGGCTATTTTCACCCAGATTATGAAATAGGGATGCTGGCATTGTCATTTCCACATTGTTGTTTGTCATGAAAATTGTTCTTGTGCCCTCGATCAAACCTACCCCCATGTATGTCCTTCAAGCTGGAAACAAAGGGATTCTAAAATTACAGCTGTTTCACAGTATATAAAACATCAAATGGGGGAAACAATTGAGTCTTTGACAATGATTTCCAGCACTATTTTTAATTTCGCTGAGTTTTTACATCAACAACGTTTAATGCAGATAAAACATAATATAAATCATCATAAATGTCTCTGTCTTTGAACAAAAAAACAAGATAAATGCATGGCACATGAGAACTAAAAGAAATAAAGAAATACAATAAAATGAAATGAACAAATCACAATCAACACTTTGTTCTAACCCATGTGCACAGAAGGCTAATGCAATAGTTACCGTGTTCGGTAGTTTCTCTCTTTTTTAAATAGTTGAACCAAAAAAAGGACATGGAAGTGCTACTTTATAGGGTAATCATACAAGTTAGTCTGGACGTGTGCAGTACTGTATGTGATTAATTACATTTAAAAACTTGAGCAAACATTATTCTTCTCAGAGAATTGCTAACGTTCAACATTCATTTGTGGCTGCTGAGATTCAGTCTCTCAAAAAGTGTGTGCGTGTGTGTGTGTGTGTGTGTGTGTGCATGTGGCTGTGTACGTGCGTGTTCAGTAACAGGGGTATACAGGTTACATTGGAAGTGATGAAACAAAAACATAAGAAGAAGCTGATGAATGATCTCTCTCCTGATTCGATACAATTGGTATGCTGACCTGAAAATGTCTTTGCGGTTTACCAAAAGAGCTGGAGAGATGAGGAGTCAGTCCCCTGTTACTGAACAAACACTCTATAGCAGGGGTCTTCAACGTTTTCAGGCCAAGGACCCCTTAGTTGAGAGAGAGATGAAGCAGGGACCCCCACAACCTTTTCATAGATTCCATATAGTTTCATTGTTTGACAGCACAATCGTCAGTGTATTTTGGATTCATGTGAATTTGTGTTTTCAGATAATTAACCACTTGAACCGTCAATAGTAATTCACTCTATACTTAGTGTGCTCTTTTTCCCCTCTACACCAAAGCTCTTTCCTGCGAGGGATTGTGAGCTTGTAGATCGTCTATTTTTGTCTAAAGTTCTCAGAATATGGACAGTAGGGTTCAGTAAGTAAGTAAGTGGTTAATATAAAAAAGGAGGAAAAAAAAACATTCTATCACTCAAAGATTTGGAGGACCCCCTAGGGCTGCCGGACCCCCTGTTGAAGACCCCTGCTCTATGGGGCTTTTAAGCCGTGACATCATTTTGTAGTCAGACCTCCAAGCAGATTTATTATCAATATCTGTCCCTCGCTATTTCAACAGATCCGAGACAAAAATAACGACTAAAGTATAATTCTACCACTTTCCAGAAAAATTAGTAAATAGTAAAAATAGTAAAAAGATTCACGGGCGCTGGGGCCTTTTGGCCCCAAAAGTTCTCCTCTGCCTACAAAATGATGTCAGACTTAACAGCCCCATAGCAATGATTACTATTGGAATAGTTTTAACAACAGTTATTTTATCTTCTAAAAAAAAAAAAAAAACATCACTTACTGTACACCCCTTTGAAGTGTAACAGTCATTTTGGATCTGCATCATCCTTCCATATAAAATATGTTGGCCTGAGGGGTCGTTTAAGCGATATACTGCATATATATAAAATCAATAAACAAACTGATCTCCCTGTCAAGATGGCCTACTAGAGAATTGTCTCGCCACATAAATCATCGCGCAACTGAGAAAATGTATTTGGATAATTATTGTCTGTGTTGGTGTCGACGGGCAGGTGGTTGTAGGGGTACAGGCTGATCCTGGGGACCAGGTTGTGTTGCTTGGGGTAGAAGACGGAGTCGTCGCAGTCCGACTCCACCTGGATGTTGAGCTGGGCTACGGGCTGGCCAGACATCGGGTGCTGTTGGATGTTGAGGCGGGCTACGGGCTGGCCGGGCGCCGAGTGTGGCGATGAGGCGCCGTCAACGGGCCCGATGAGGCTCATGTTGGAGTTGGCGAGAGAGGGGGGGCAGGAGATCTTCAAATGCAGAGTGATGCTGTTGGAACAGTTGGAGGAACGATGAACGTACACACGTTAACACATTTCTCCCTTTCTTACTGTCTTCTAAACCAGTGGTTCTCAACCTGTGGGTCGGGACCCCCAGGGGGGTCCCCAAATGATTTTGGGGTGGTCCCCAGATGATTAACTAAATGTGCAACACTGTTTTCTCACTCAACAGTAAACAAACCAACACAAAGTTTAAGTGTATAGAGGGTATCTGCACATTTCTAAAGTGACAATCTAAGGATTTTTTAATACCTCTAAAATGACAAATTAAACACTGGCCAAATTGTCAAATTATTAGAGGCAGAAATTGTGAAAATAGCAGATCTACATGCTAGCATGTAGATCTGCTATTTTCACAATATGACCGTCCGTGTTAAATGTAATGCCTCAACTCTTACGTCATGTGTTAAAATATGATTATTTTGGTGGTCGCGGTCTGAAAAGGTTGAGAACCACTGTTCTAAACAGACACACAGGGCAACAGTGTTGATTTTGTAATGAGATACCTTTAAATTCATTCTTTTTAACTTTAATAAATGAACAAAACACATTATCCTGGAACAGTGACTAATTGACAAGCAGCGAGCCTGGCAGGTAAACCTCTCCCGATTTAGCCTCTCTGTGAAATAAGTTTGTTTCGATAGTCGCCATACACCCAGCTAAAGGATTGATAGTTGGAGCTAAATTGACAGTGTAGATTGAGGTTCAGGATAATTTAGTTTTGTCAAACTGGGGTCTGTTGCCTAATGCATTTCAAACTGGGGGTCCTTGAAATAAACAAATCACATCCAATGTGAAGTGAGCAATGGTTGTGCTTGCATAACGTCTTCAGACTAGGATTTGAGTCTAGGATGTACAGGCTATGCTACACACACATGTTTTGCTATGGCAAAACGCTGAGGAAAAAGGCTACAGACACACGCACAGCCACTCTATGGAGCGGTTTACCACCGCTCAAAAAATAAAAAGGCTTGATAATGACTGCTGTAGGAGATGTGGAGTTTAGCTCACATACAGTACCTGCGGTCTGCTTCATCGTGATCAGAAGAGACTATCGAGTAGGGGTTCACCTCCTGTAAACAAACACGCAGAGAAGCACAACAAAACAACACAAAACACGAAACCAAACAAGCATACATGGTACATACATAAAATACATGCACAAATCCACACACATTGACACAAAAAGATGATTAAAAACATTTTCCGTAAAATAAATATCCTGTCTACAAGCTAACAAAGTGCTGTAAGCTCGTAGACGGGCTATGTTGTTCGGCACGCAACATCGGCGTGCAACAAAGTTTAAATCAAGCATCAAGGTCTTTATACACCGGGGGGAATATAACGAAAAATATAATAATAATAATTGCTATTCATAGTTGGTGCCTCATTCATTCGGGTTGACGCTTTTACACTATGGTGACAAATTTGCCCTGTTCCAAATAAGAATTGGGTGCCTTTATCTCCATGTAATATTCACGTTCTCTGTGGATTTAGGCTACTCATTACACAAATAACAGTCAAAAAATAAAATAAAAAACACCCCCAGGGTATAAGGACCTTAACACTCCATCTGTCTCACTCAAAAAAGTCACTCAAAAGGTACAGTAAAGTACAGTGCTCTCAAAACAAAGGTGACGGGTGAGGAGGGGAAAGGCTTGGTTTACTCACAATCAGACAGGGTTTATGGAGGTAGGGGGTGGGTCTGTGGGTGGGGCTACGATCTCCATGGGGATCGTCACCGGAGGAGGGAGGGAACTCTTGGGCTGAGTGACAAGAGAATGGAACCAATCAACATGGAAGGTGTGAGTTTCCTCTGACCGCTATCTTGGTATCAGCTTCCAAATCTTAATCGTAATATCATTTGGTTATATTATAACCAAAAACCAAATTATATGACTGCTGTAGTTTCTTAGGTGTCCCCTCCCCAATTTAGTCATTATGCCAAAAGTGCAACCGGTTGCGTTCAGTGGTGGAAAGTGTTTTTTGGTACTTTTACTTCTAGTACACTACATCTCAGAGGCAAAGATACTTTTTACTCGACTACAATTATTTGAAAACTTTAGTTACTATTTACTTTGACGATTTTGATTATGAAACTTCAGACCTATCCAGTATATACTTGGCAAATTGGCAATTTGAAAATACCCGTTCTACAAGCTCACAACACGCCTCAAATCAACACGTTGTGAGCTTAATTATGGAATTTATTAGATGTGTTAACTTATTTTATAAAATTCATTTTAGATTTTTTTCTAAAAATAAAATGATTTTTTTTTTTTTTTTTTTTAATAGGAAAAGAAATAGGCATTTTTACTCAAGTTGTGACCCAAATTGTGAGCCACAAATGGGCCCCGACCCACTATTTCAGAAACAGTCTGGTTCCCAAACTTTTTAGCCTGTGACCCAAAAGAGAAATTAGACATTCGCCCGGGACTACTTCTTGAGTATTATTATATTTTATTTATGGAATTTCTTTGATGTGTTTGTTTGAAAATGTATATAATTCTTCATTCATTTATTTTATTTCAAAAAAATAACAAGGCATAATTTCAAGAATTTCCATCTTTTGAAAGAAAATGGGATTGTTACTCTAGTCGTGAGACTTGTGACCCATAAAAATTGGTCCGTGACCCACAAATGGGTCGCAACCCACTATTTGGGAAACAGTGGTATAGAGGAATCACACCCCAAACTCCACAGTAAGTGTTTTACTGCACCACCTAGTGGACAGAACAGATCAGAGGAACTCACCAAGAGGAACCTTTGAAGAACTGCTAAGGCAGAGGCTGCCCGCGGGCCATTTGCGGCCCGCGGGGGGCTACTGTCTGGCCCACTCCAACCCCAGTAATATTGGTGGTATAAAAGCAGCAACAACACTAGTATATCGTCGTTGTCGGGTGGAAATATCGTATCTCCAAATGTGTACGTTTTTTCGCAAATCATACAAGGCTGTCGCACAAAAGTAGTGAAAACAGCCAATCTACAAGCACACACCGCCTTGCGGTGCGAGGCGTTGTGTGCTTGTAGATCGGCTGTTTTCACTAGTTTAAATCATTTTTAAAATGATAAATTCAAAACGAACGGTTTTGGACATACAAGATTTTCAACCAACAACAACGAAAACTGTCGCTGGAGTAGTGGGAACGCCACCGTCGCCCCCTGTGATGTTGTGGCCCTCGGCTTGGTACCCTAGACATAATTCGACCCTTGGGGAAAACTAATTGGGGAACCCTGTGCCAAGGCGTAAAGGCTGTATAGGCATAAACACACCACCGGTGGCTTCCAACATCCATGCTTCATGTGCTGGATTTAAAAGGGATGCGAGTGGTAGCTTTTTTGTAAAAACAAAAACAAGGTTTGTAGAACGGTTTAATATGTATAATTATTGTTGCTATATTGTGAACATTATATCTGTTCAGTAAAAGGGAGGGATCTCTCCATCCCTCCAGGTCTTTAGTAAACAGAAGACTTCCAGTTGGGATACCATGCTCCCATAGGATTGTTTTCCCTATAGAATATCCAATAGATCATTTAACATCGTTCCACTTCCAGTGTTGTTTCTCCTAGAGCCAGCCTAGGTTTTCTCTCTCAGTAACAGGGAGATCCCCCATACCTGAGATACTATGTAGCAACATATTTAGAGCTAACATTTATTTAAAAGTAATATCACTTACACCCCTTTCAACATGACTACGTTTTATGGAATGACATTGGAAGAGAGACACTGACAGACAGACAGACAGACAGACAGACAGACAGACAGACAGACAGGCAGGCAGGCAGGCAGGCAGGCAGGCAGACAGACAGACAGACAGACAGACAGACAGACAGACAGACAGACAGACAGACAGACAGACAGGCAGGCAGGCAGGCAGGCAGGCAGGCAGGCAGGCAGGCAGGCAGACAGACAGACAGACAGACAGACAGACAGACAGACAGACAGACAGACAGACAGTAGTAAGTAGTGTTATACAGTGCCTCGTCAGCAACACTGTGGAACAGAGAAGACAAACATACAGTATATTAGTGACATATTAGTTACCTATTAGTAACACATACAGTAACACATTAGTTCCTTATTAGTTCCATATTAGTCACATAATTAGTTATATATTAGTTACCAAGTGCAGTGGTTCTCAAAGTGGATTCAAAGGGACTCTGTGGGTTCCTTTAGGGGGGGTCTAAAATGGTAAATGGTAAATGGTGCATTTATATAGCGCTTTTAATCCAAAGCGCTTTACATAGATTGTGCATTACATTCACCCATTCACACACACATTCATACACCGGTGGCGGAGGAAGCCATGCAAGGCACCAACCTACTCACCGGAGGCAATTAGGGGTTCAGAGTCTTGCCCAAGGACCCTTCGACATTAACTCAGGGGGAGCCCGGATTCGAACTGGGAACCCTTCGGGATTTATACCCTTCGTGCTCTAATACCAGTTTCTCTACCCCTGAGCTATGCCGCCCACAAATGGACCCATACAAGTCTGTAACTCTGACAGTGTACAAATGGAACCAAATGAACCCGTCAGGGTTCATTTGGTTCCATTTGTACACTGTCAAGAGTTAAGGGGAGACCTTGAAATGTGAAAGTTTGAGAAACACTGACCTAGCGGCCACAGATACAGTAAGAGTCCCAGGAAAACAAACAGACAGAGTGCATCTTTGAGTCTCACCTCCTCATCGTTGGCCGCCTCCTGGCCCTTCTTCTTCTTGTGCTCTCTGTCGGGCAGGATGTCGTCCAGCCAGGCCAGGTCGTGCTGGGAGAACACCTTGTCCAGCAGCTTACGCACCACCATCAGACCCAGGATCTATAGGAAGGACCAGACAACAACTGTCCCCTTTCTTCGTCATTTTAGACATAGGGCCCTATCTTGCGAACTGCCTTACCCCAAATATTTTGCAATTTTTTTTACTGTTTTGAAAAACATTTTAAAATAGTTAAAGACGATCTACAAGCTCACAACGTGTCGATGTAGATCGGCTAGTTCAGTGTTTCTCAATCTTTTTTGGCTTGAGTACCCCCTTTACCAGATTTTTGAATCCGAGTACCCCCTTTACCCGACAAAAGAGTTTTCCTTATAAAACTGCAATTAAAACCATAAAACCATTACAAAAAAGAAAGGGTGTGAGAGTTTCAAACGGTGCCTCCTGAACAGATTTATTTTCAACACTTCAGCCGTGTTGAAAATAACATTTCAGTCCAGTTTTCATGTCAATAACTTACATTCACACACATCCCAGTTGCCTGGTACCATAATTTTGGTTAGCAACTATCAGGCTCACAACACGTTTCTCCAAGTGTCATCATTAAACATAACACTGATTTATAGGCCAACTTCTATTTTTCTTTTTGGGGGGGCATTTTCTTGAGTACCCCCTGCAGTACCTCCGCGTACCCCTAGGGGTACACGTACCCCCATTTGAGAAACACTGGGCTAGTTGAACCATTTTAAAATGTTTTTAAAAATTGTACAATTTGGCTTATACTGTAGGTTTAGGCATAAGGGGTAAGGTGGCGTGCAAGATAGGGCCCTTAATGTCTGAGTGTCTGTCTGTACCTCATGCTTAAATTTCTGATTAATAAAGAATTCAATAAAATTAAATAAAAACATGCATAGACACCAAAGGCTTGAGCCCCTGCCATTTTACCCTGTCTGTAAAAAAGTGTCCTCTCCAGACCATGAATTCAGCAATTTGCTATGGTGAAAGAAATGCAAATGCCTCCTTTCCATTACTGTACCCAAAGGCACCATTGCCTCTTATGAACTCTCCTGCACTAGAATGCAGTATTTTGTGTTGAAAGAATGTCCCGCTTTTCATAGAAATCCATGCCATTATAATCACATATTTTGGTTATAGTTGAGCGAGCATGAAAAATACCGATCTACAAGCTTGCTTTGTGAGCTTACACACACACACGCACACACGCACACATACACATTACACACACACACACACACGCACACACACACGCACGCACGCACGCACGCACGCACGCACGCACGCACGCACACACGCACGCACGCACACACACACACACACACACACATACACACACACACACACACACACACACACACACCAAATTCACCAAATATTCGAATATTCGAATATCAAAGTCACTATTCGACGTTGTTCACTTGTGTAATATTTGACTGTTTGGCCAGTCCTGATGAATATATTCGACTATACGAATACTTTGAGGTTGAATCATTCGAATACTAAAAATCACTATTCGTGAATGCCCTAGCGCGCGCACACGCACACGCACACGCACACGCACACACACGCACACACACACACACACACACACACACACACACACACACACACACACACACACACACACCATGACTGGGAAGATGATGGCCAGGAAGGTGGACTTGAGGGTCCAGAGGATGGCCAGACAGAGGACCTGCACCAGGGTGAAGAGGTGGACGCGCCTCAGAGGGACGTGGCGCAGGAAGGAGAAGTCGGGCTGGTGCTTGGCTGGCATCAGGCCAAGCTTGATCCTCTCCCAGAACTGGAGCAGAGACAGTCACATGTATATTGGATCAGAGCTTTCACCCGGTGGCACGGTATTTTAATTTGAAGTTCTATCGTAATGAAAAAAAATACTGGCCACACGCCATGGTACCCCGTGTTACTTACGGCAACACCACATGGTAGGGCATTCACCAAATATTCGAATATTCGAATATCAAAGTCACTATTCGACGTTGTTCACCAAAGTCGAATATTCGCTTATTTTTTCTATCTATTTAAAAATATATATAGTTTATAAAGCTTGGCTAATAGATAGGAAGTCATAAGAATGAGTTGTCAGTGCCCCTGGTGGATGAATTTGTTAATGCTCTATACCAGGGGTTCTCAAACCTTTTTAGGCCGTGACCCCCAAAATAAACATATTTGAACAGGGGACCCCCACCCTGACAAGCACTTGGAATTGTAGGTATTACATTTAATGTGACTCGGTTCTGCAGATAAATATTGTGAAAATAGCAGATCTACAGGCGTTGTGAGCATGTAGATCGGCTATTTTCACAATGTTCGCCTCTTGCTTACTTAATATTTGACAGTTTGGCCAGTCCTGTTGAATATTCGACTATTCGAATACTTCGAGGTCGAATAATTAGAATACTATAAATCACTATTCGTGAATGCCCTAGCACATGGTCACATGTATACTGTATCAGACAGTCACATGTATGCTACATGTTGCCTCCCACAGTTTTCAAATGCTTCCATCATACAGTCTTGAGCAACGGGAGCTCTGAAAATGATCTGGGGATAAAGCCTCCTCCCTGCTTCCATTTAGTCTTTACAGTCATGCAACTTTGTCCTAATATAAATCAAAGCAATCGAAGCATATATACAGTACAGTAGCTTGCTGCTTTTCAGAAATGAAAATTCTAAAATAATAATTCGAGATATTTTATAATTATGTTTTCGTGAACAGAAATGACGGACAGATGACGGCTTCCTTTCTTGGCTTGGCTTTCGGTGTAGTTCCAAACTCTATATAGCATTCGGAGGTTGTTGAATAGTGGTCTGGCTACTTGTGACTAATCTACGGTATCAGAACTGTAGCAGACAGTCACATCTAGACTGTATACATCAGGTACAACTTGATCCGTTCCCAGAACTGTAGCAGCCAGAGACAGTCACATCGCGCATATTGAGTAGAATGGAAAGAAGCTCATAATTATGGACAATGGAAACAAGTCATGTACCTGGATGCCACTTAGTGAGGCCACGCCCATGTAGAGGAAGACCCCGTAGAGGACAGGCATGGGGATGTACTGAGGAGGAAACAATGCAGTTGTTAGTTTCACGATGTGCAACTGCAACAAAACAAACTGTTAGCTATAGACTTACTTACACATGTACAACAATACATCTGTTAGCTATAGACTTATACATGTACAGTACAACAATACATCTGTTAGCTATTAGCCTCGAAAAAGAAAGGCTTAAGAAAGAAAAGCCTGGAAAACCCCCCCAGTAACTGTGGTTAAGCCAATCACAAGTCGCGGCCATCAAGGCACCGCCGTTCGGACACAACAGATTGTGCGTTGTGAGCTTGTAGATCACTAAATCGGCCTTTTTTGTGTGCATATAAAGCCGTTCAGATATCTTAAGTTATTTTACATCAATATTGTTCATGTGAACTGGTTTGTTTATGTTTGTATTCATTGTAATGATCACATTTTCATATATATTTTTAATTTATTTATTTACTGTTCAGACTTGATAAATCCAATCTGACATGCCAAATATGGGATTTGGGCTGCCAGCCTGAACATACTGTAGCCTAATGAACTGTGTTAAAATATGACAGAATCATTCCTAATCAACCATGCATCTCATTCCAGCCACCCACCTGTAGCACGGGTGCTAGGAACACAGAGACTCCAGTCAACACAAACACCAGTGTGCCAGTCACCCGCTGTTCCCTAGAAATTATAAGAGAATACAGTATATGGATATTGTGATGTGGAAATTGCAGTGACAGCCAGTAGTGGAAGAAGTACTCACATATTTACTGAAGTAAAAGTATCAATACTGTAATTTAGAAATACTAATACAATCAACAAGTAAATGTCCAGAAAATATTGGCATAAAAATGTACTACCAAAAGTAAAAGTAGTTATTATGCATAATGTCCCCTCATTTTCAAATATATAAAACATATTTGAAAATAGTCGATCTACAAGCTCACAAATTGTGAGCTTGTAGATCGGCCATTTTCAAATGGCTGAAATGTATGTAGGGTTGAAGTTCTACAAGCTCAAAATGTGTGAGCTTGTAGATCGGCAATTTTCAAATGGCTGAAATGTATATAGGGTTGAAGTTGGTTATTGTATGTTTTGTAATAATAATCAAAATCCGCAGAGTAACTACAGTAGTAACTACGTTTTCAAATAAATGTAGTGGAGTAAAAGTACAATATTTGGATGCAAGATAGTGGAGTAGAAGTAAAAGGACTGGAAATTGGAAATATTCAAGTAAAGTATAAATACCTCAAAACGGTACAGTTACTGTACACCACTGGTGACAGCGACTATATCATGATGAGTCAGGATTACGGGATTGCAAAAAGGGACTCACCGGACTCCCAGGAACTGGGGCTGTTCTCCCGGTGCACTGGACTCACTCTCCATCTTCAGAGAGTCGATGTGAGCGATGGAGATGACGGTAGCAGCCACGTACCAGGGCAGACCCATGAAGGAACACACCGCCATCAGGATACCAACCCACAACAGGTCCAGATGGTAGCCGCAACCTTTCTGCAATGTGAGTCGGCGGACAAGCGCTTATAGAGCAGTGTTTCTCAAACTTTCACATTTCAAGGTGTTCCCTTAACGGGTTCATTTGGTTTCATTTGTACGCTGTCAGAGAGAGTTACAGAGTTGCATGGGTCAATTTAGACCCCCTAAAGGAACCCACAGAGTCCCTGGAATCCACTTTGAGAACCACTGTTATAGAGAACACACGTCTATCTCCAGAACTATAAAAGTTGACTCAAGTGATAGTGGGCGGTATAATCCAAGTGTGTTGTATCCAGTCATATAGGCTACTACTTGCAAAACATTTTTTCCTCAAACCTTACTTTACAGTCTCACGCACGAACGAGGAGCATTTACATTCACTTGCAACAAACATTCTCAGTTAATTGAATCATGTCAGTATTTGAAGAAAGAAGGAAGAACAGAAGAAAGTAATGTAATTAAAACATATACAGTATGGCAGGCTTTCTCAGACTTGTTTTGGTGCTTTCCCCTGCTTTCTCCCCAATTTAGTCGTTTTGGCAATTATTTCCTCCCCACAAACATTTCTATGTATTGTCACTGCTGTTGTGTCCTACTGGCTTACTTGCCAGTGAGGAGCCCCCACCGTGAAGACATAGAGATGTAGAGCCGTCACCCTACTACACCCACAAAAACTCCCTGCTGACAGGTAAGCTCACAACGACTGTGTGAACTTGTGAATTTTTTTTTTTTGATTCTTGTTTTTTTAAAGGTAGGGTAAGTGATTTCATTTAATTCAAATAATAACAAAATTGTTCTACGTTTGGTCCATATTTGCACTTCAGCCTTATCCCCTGTGAGGAGAAAAAAGCAGTTCCGGTTTTGGTGGAGGGGACAGGTTTTCCTCCAAACTGAAACTTAAATGAAATCACTTACCCTAACCTTTAAGTGAAAGTGGTTAAGTGCATCTGTGGGTTATAAATATCGAACCTATGAAAAGTATTAACAATATTTTGTGACAAAATATTAACTATGTTGGATCCATTGGCTCCATTGATGTTTTCTGTAAAGAGTGACCGATTTGGACGTATACAAGGTTTCCACCCGACAGCGGAGCTCTAACATGGTGGACAGGCCTCTATAAAAGTGGTTCCCAAAGTGGATTCCAGAGACTCTGTGGCCTGTGGGTTCTTTTAGAGGGGTCTAAATTGACCCATACAAGTCTGTAACTTTGACAGTGTACAAATGGACCCGTTAGGGGAGACCTTGAAATGTGAAAGTTTCAGAAACACTGCTCTGTACCTTCAGTTTGTTCTCCTTGCGGTTGACGATGACGGCGCTGATCTGCTGGTCCATGAAGATGAGGATGGTGACCAGCAGGGCGGGGACAAAGCTGGCCACGTACACCCACCACGGGTTCTTCCCAAAGGGCATCACCAGCCAGCCACGGTCTGGCCGAGTGGGCTACAGCACAGTGGGTGCACACACACGCACGCACGCGCACGCGCACACACACACACACACACACACACACACACACACACACACACACACACACACACACGCACGCACACACACACAGGTTTATATTACTACATGCGAGGATATAAACGTTTTAGGACAATTTTTTAAATTGCTGAACATTGCTGGAAAATAGCCGGTCTACAAGCTACAAGCTACTTTTCAGTGTGTGATATCGGCTCACAACTTGGCCTACATTTCAAAAAGGGAAAACTCTAACCCCCAACCCCTAAACCTAACCTAAAATATTTTGTTTACAATAAAACAAAACATTTTCTTGTCAGGACCAGGAAAATGCTCACAATGTTTATTTCTTAAATTCTACTACACATTTGGTACTCAGTCACAAATGCAGTAATACAAGCGCATGGATGCACATGCATGTGAAAAGGAGGGGCCCACGTACAGACCCCTGGGGGATCCCGGTCAACAACAGCATTTATTAGGGTTTCAGTGGTTAACAGAATGTGTGATACAGAATAAGTAATGTAAAAGATAATTCATAATGAAGATACAGAAATGCGCGTCTGCAATGCATAACATAGTAGTATACTGTACTTTTAGTTCATATTTATCGGCATCACAAAGAAAACAATCTTTAGTGTTTCGCCAGTTATTTGGGGGCCCCCTTGCAATCACACTCACGCCCCGTCTTGTGTTGAGAACCACTACTCTATGGTCAGAGACAACATGGTATTGTACAGATAAAGACATAAAATAAAAAGTAACATATCGTCGTTGTCGGGTGGAAACCTTGTATGTCCAAAACCGTTTGTTTAGTATTTATCATTTTTAAAATGATTTAAACTAGTGAAAACAGCCGATCTACAAGCACACAACGCCTCGCACCGCGAGGCGTTGTGTGCTTGTAGATCAGCTGTTTTCACTACTTTTGTTCGACAGCCTTGTGTGATGAAGCAGGGCTTTACTAGTAAAAATGTACACATTTGAAACCTGGAGATACAAGGTTTCTGCCCGACAGTGACGATATACATGCACGCTTGTGTACCTTGAACTCTGTGGGGACGATTAGTTTAGGAGTGTCTAAACCCATCAACATGTCCAGACCCACAAAGGTCATGATTGACATGAAGATGGAAAAGTCACTGATTAGCTTCCTCAGCTACAGGCAGCGGTGACAGAGAGAGAACACACCACGTACACAAAGACAACAGTGCGGACACACAGACAGAGAAGGTTAAGGAGTTACTCAGCATGAAAGATAGAAAAGTGAAACGTTAATACAACAAAATGTTACAGTGACGGTTACGTGCGATTGAAGAAACCACAGATAAGAAAGCTACGTGTGGAAATAAAGAGTAAACTGGAGTGTTTTCCCCTTTCTTTCTTTCTTTCTTTCTTTCTTTCTTTCTTTCTTTTACGTACCATTGAAGAAACCACAGATAAGAAAGCTACGTGTGGAAGTAAAGAGTAAACTGGAGTTTTTTCCCCTTTCTTTCTTTCTTTCTTTCTTTCTTTCTTTCTTTCTTTCTTTCTTTCATTTAAAAATCTTCTTTATACATATTGCCTGGCAAGCTTCTATTACTGTATATTGTCTCTCGGGTGAAAACCTCATAATATTACATCCAAAGCTGTTAATATTCAAAATTCTAATTCCACAATAATGGCAAACAAATAGCAGATCTACAAGCTCAAAACACACCACAATGTGATGCGTTTCGAGCTTGTAGATCTGCTATTTTTGCTACTTAAAAATGATAAACAACGATAACGGGAAACCTTATTGTCAGGGTTCCCAGAGTCAGTTGCAAATCTGCAGGCTGCCCGTCATCCCCTGGCTTCTCATCCACCCTCCAACCACACTGCCAGTAGAATATCTTATACACTAGCATAGAGCCCTGGGGGATACCAGTCAAGCACCCAGTTTAAGTGGTTAGTTAAGGGAATAGGAAAGAGGTAAATAATCACGGTCATGCATAACTAGGGATGGAGCTTGTTCATTTTTATTGATAATGAGCACCTTATCAATCCTGCTTATTGAGCTGGGCTTTTATCAAGCCCACTATTGAGCATTTTCTAATATTTTGTGGAACAATATAATACGACGAATTCTGAATATTGGGCTGTTGTGACTGACTTTGTGGCTGACCACAATCTGTGAAAATGACAATCGACAAGTATTATGAATAAATATCATTAAAACAACCATTCATTAATGTGCAATAAGTGTTAAATTGCTTTATATTATGAATAGTACTGTAATATTTTTGATAGCCTCTAGTCTTGATTGTTTAAACATGACATCATGGGCCGCTATATGCTACGTAACAGGCTTGATAAGTCCAAAGCTTATTGATACGGGGTACTCAATACATTGTTTATCGAGTATGTAACAGGCCCTTGTTTCGAGCTCCATCCCTCGTTGTCGGGTGGAAACCTTGTATGTCCAAAACCGATGAACTAAACTAGTGAAAACAGCCGATCTACAAGCACACAGCGCCTCACACCGCGAGGCGTTGTGTGCTTGTAGATTGGCTGTTTTCACTACAGTTGTGCGACGGCCTTTTCTGATGAAGCAGTGCTTTAATTCGCAAAAGAAATACACATTTGAAACTTGGAGATACAAGGTTTCTGCCCGACAGTGATGCTATGCATAACAGACACTGAACAACATGAGAGAGGGATAAGGAGATGCTGAAGGAAGGAAGGAACCTTGATCTCAGTGGGGACATGCAGCTTGGGCGTGTCCAACTCCAGCAGGCAATCCAAAGCACAGAACACCAGGATGGAGATGATGATGGAGAAGTCAGCTATCAGGGAACGAAACTGGTACAGCATGCGGGACAGCCAAAGAGAAGGGGGGAGAGGGGGAGGGGAGAGGGAGTGGACGGATTAAGCAGGAACATAAACTGGAATATGTTTAAGAAAGGAGAAGGGTCAGGGAAGGGGTCGGGGGGAAGAGGGAGAAGGGATGGGGTGAGTGAGTGCATGGTTTCTGGTTCCAGGGCATTCTCACCCCAACAGCGTCATTTTTCATCCCTTGGTCAAGGTAGCTTAAGGCCAATACATACTCCTTGCGACATGGGAAAATATTTCGGTTCGGAAAGCCTTTCCGAACTATAGTTCGGAGAGTCAGGACATATGGAGGTGTACGGGTACTTTTCCGAAGTTCAGAATGGCGTCAATTTGTAGTTTATCACCTCTCCTTCCCGAAGAAAAGTTTGGACGTTGAAAAGAGTATGTATTGTGCTCTATGCGTCCTATGCTGAGACGTACTGTAAGGAACTTTATGTGTCACCATGAGGTCTCTTGGCATCAACAACACCAATGGAACAGTTATTTACACTTTGATTAACTGCAACGGTTAATCAAACTAATCGATCATCAACTTTGGGGTAAAACACTATTAGTTTTCCCTTTCCCCCCTGTTAACTTTTCTTTCTGAGAATGCATTGCTCTTTCAGTTGCACCATCATTGTCTATCATTCATGGAGCTTTTTGTGATGTGAGAGCAGACTGCAGAGGCGTCAATTGGGTATGGCAAGGTATGGCAGCTACCATACCTTGGCTACAGAGGGGGGGGAATGTACTTCTTAAAATAAATTCATCATGCCTGTTGTATGGCAACATGACTGGTGTCTTGCACGCGCGTGAAGACACCAGTCATGCTGCCATACCTTAGCTTTTGCTGAACTGACGCCACTGTGTGAGTGAGTGTTTTACCTTGGTGGGGAAGTATGTGCTGGACTTGAACTTCTTGAGGGAGACGGTCATGGAGTAGGTGCCGATGAAGAGGATGAAGGACATGAGGGCCAGGTCGGGGACGTACTTACAGGACGAGCCCACCAACACGCCTCCGTACTTGATGCAGTCCTTCTTATTCATCCGACTCCAGTCTATGTCTGACAGATTATACTGGAAGCAAGAGAAAAAGGTGTAGGTGAGAAAAAACAAGAGAGAAAGAGGTGAAAAGAAAGGTCAAGACATGAAATGATAGATAAAGGGCCTTTTTTTGTGGCCTTTGCATGTTCTTCCCGTGTTTTTATTTATTCTTTATTTGTGGACGGAATTGGCAAAATATTTAGTTTTAGTCATAATAGCCTAGTTTTTATTTAAAAAGGTAGTCGCAATTGTCATAGTTTTAGTCGACCAGATTAACACTGTAAAAATGTATACTGCAATATAAAAGTATACTGTAGATATTAAAGCCCTCAGTCTGCAGGATCATCCAGTAGGGCCTTCTCATTTCACTAACTGCTGATTGTCATAAGGTATTAGTGGGATGACAGGACAGACAAAAAATCCTATTTGACTTACCAACAGGGTCATGTTGTCATCTGCTAGCGGCGCTGAAACATTCAAACCCATTGCCCATGCTGGGGAGAAAAAAAAACAGGAAGACAAAAATAGAGGGAGAATGAATTGTGCTTAATATTAGAGCTAAAACGCGCTACTGCATATGAATTAAGCAATGATAAAGAAACTATTGGGTTATAGTTGACAAAACAAGGAATACAACTGGAGAGAGAGAGAGAGAGAGATCCCAGGCAAACGACAATAAGCTTCTCCATCCAAATTTGTCTATGTTCTTTTCTTCTGGGGTCCCTGGTACAAAATCTTTTGAGGTGTGGGATACATATCAATTTGGGGGGCCAAAAGTATGGTGTAGCAGGGCTGGATACTTACTCAGTCGGAAGCCAGAGATAATGAGGCAGAAACAGACATAAAAGACATAAACATATTACTTACTGAAGTCAGACTACACACCACATCATTTCATATCGTAAATTACTAACACACACACACACACACACACACACACACACACACACACACACACACACACACACACACACACACACACACACACACACACACACACACACACACGTCACACACGTCATTATAGACATAGATTTCTTTTGTTTTTGTTTTTTACACAAAGGCTCTATCCTTTGAGAATAAACACGCTAAAGTTATTCATTGGTTTGTTTTGAATGGTACAACAATGCTATTGTTATTCATGCAATCAACATACTGAAAGGCGCTACACAAACTGCAAAAAAGATATGACAATATAATATGTCTCTTATGCAGTTTACTTTTTTATAATTTAGGCAGTTAGCGGACAACTAATCCAGAGAGACTTAAATATGTAAAATGGAAATGTCAGTAGAGTGCAAAGGAGAAAAAACTAAAAACAAAACAAGTAACATGTGAACAAGTGTCTGTATAGTATAGAGGGTCTGCACGTCCACTGGGACCCGCCCCCCTAATCTAGACTGAGTGGCAAAACATTGAGCAGCATGGAGCATTGGAGTTTGGAAGTGCTAGTTGCAAATCACTCAACGGCCCTGCATACCACCTGTTTATAATTTGCACATAATGCAGGAGGCAGCAGGATGTTGTGTTGTAGAAAAAGAGGATAATTCAAACTTTCAGTACAGCCGCAATGTTGGTGAGTTAAAGGAGTAGTTCACCCCCAAAATGACTTTTTTTCTATTGATTAGTCACGCCATGGAGACTAGAGTTTCAATAATATTTTTGGGTTTTTGTCACATTCCTAAGACAAAAATGTGATAACAATACATTTACCCCCATTCGTTCCGGATGGTGACCCGTTTCGAAACGGGTCACCATCCGGAATCAATGGGGGTACATTTACTCGAATCAAATTTTTGTCTTAGGAATGTGACAAAAACCAAAAAATATTATTGAACTCTAGTCTCCATGGCGTGACTAATCAATAGAAAAAAAGTCATTTTGGGGGTAAACTACTCCTCTAACTTAGTTTAATACAATCAGATAGGACTTTTCTGTTTGGATGTATGGGCTGTCAATGGCAGAAATTAGTGTTTTGCCACTCAGTAGGCGTGTTCCCACATAACTTCCAGCAACAGTGATGTCACGCGCATACCCTCTATTACTTTAGGTTACAACCAATATTATATCTACATAGTAACACCATTGCCCCCTGTGTGACCTCGACAGAAGGTCAAATGACAATTACGGCAGCTCTGAGTGGCTGGCATCGATGACACATGAGTCAGGGGATGGACAGACCCTCCACCCAATATATCGGCTGCCGTTAATGTATTTTGAGCTGCTGTCGAATTTACGCAGAGGGCATTCCCATATAGTGAAAATGAAGTGACTCAGACTCCCAGAGGGCATTCCCATCGTGAAAATGGTGTTATGCAGAGGGCATTGCCATAGCTACGCTCTAACGTTTCCACTTATTACGGTCTTCTTCAGAATATGGCGATTTTAAGTAGAAATTATATTAATTAAGCTTTGGACTGGGAGCCCTTTATGCTGGTGAGGAGTATATAGGGCTGAAGTGGTTCATGTATGTAATAATAAAACAAATCTACAAAGTAAACTAGTAACTAAAGTTTTAGTTAAAAGTGCTTAAATAAATGCTTTTAGTCACTTAACACCACTGCTGAAGATTGTCAGTTAAATTCAATGTAAATACTTTGTGGGGGCGGCAGTGGCTCAGGAGGTAGAGCAGCCGCCTAAGAATCAGAAAGGTTCCAGGTTCGATCCTCCTGGCTACCTTGACTTACCAAAACACTGAACCCCTAGCTCATACATGGGAAACTGGTGGCCTGGGGCCACATGTGGCCCCCACCTTCACTTAATGCAGCCCGCAGGTTAATATCAGAATATTGATTTATTATTCAAAACATGCAAACATGACCCGCTTTAATTACTTCAGTCTCTATTAGTAGCTTTTAATGTCCAATCTATTTGTATTTAAGTTCATAAAGTTAACATAAGAACAGATAAATGTATTTGAAATTAAATAAAATGTTTTACTTTTCAGGATTCCAATTAAAAAATAGCTAAAAATAATCCAGGATTCCAATTCAAATATAGAAAAATAACCAATATTTTCGACTGTATATTATGCATTGTGGCCCTCTGGCGTGAGTGTGAAAATATAGTGGCCATCTCCATCATGAAAGTTGCCCACCCCTACCATAAATGCTCCTGATGAGCAGGTTGTTGCCTTGCACGCTTTCTTCCATCCTCAGACACTATATTAATGCAGTCCATTTACCATGAATAGAATGTGTGCACTTACCTTGGTCTGGAGCGATGCAGTCACACTTGTAAGATGTCACAGTGTCAGGCTTAAAGCCGCGGTTGATTGGGTAGTACTTGAAGGACCCTACCTGTGAAAGACATGTGTCTTAAATGTCATCATATTACCTGTACTCCATTTACAGTGTGTGTGTGTGTGTGTGTGTGTGTGTGTGTGTGTGTGTGTGTGTGTGTGTGTGTGTGTGTGTGTGTGTGTGTGTGTGTGTGTGTGTGTGTGTGTGTGTGTGTGTGTATGTGTGTGTGTGTGTGTGCGCGTGCGTTTGTGTGTGAAAAAGAGAGAGATAACTTAAGAACATATAACATCACTGTTGGGCAGCAACCTCATATCTCCAAGTTTCAAATGTGTACATTTCTTCATAAATGTATTCCTAACTTTGCCATACAGTCACACAAAAGTTGCAAAAATATGTAGTTCTGCATGCTTGTAAGTGTGAGTGTATAAGGAAATCATTTTAAAATGTATTTTAGTGTGACACTGTAGTATGATCAAGTTGGGCGTTCATTTACAAAAAAACGAAACACAAAAAGTTAAAATATGGAGATATGCCCCGACAGCAACGATTATGTTTATGTTTACCCACCATCTTCTTGATGGCGTCTGAGATGAAGATGAAGGAGATGAGACTGGAGAAGCCCTCCTCGGTGAAGCGGGTCATGTACTTGATGATGAAGCTGGCGTCCGACGCCACCAGGACCAGACACTGGAAGCACGAGTGCAGGCCGATCCACAGACGCAGCTCCATGTAGTCGATATCGTTCTTCCTGACAGGAGACAGTTCACAGGAAGAGAGAGTAAAAGGCCTGCAAAAGCCTGCAAACATATGGATTATTACTTGTGCCAGCAATTACTGTGTTCGGTGTATCTGAGCATCCCTGTTTACGTAATCCAATGGGAAAACCCTTGAAAAAACATTGGGTGATGTCACCAACAAGTCCGATATAAATAACAAGGCGCAAGTTAGCACCTCGGCAGAGAGCCAAATTGCCAACCCACATACAGTACATACAGACAGCACCAAACAGCACTGATCGCACGCTCTGCTGGCGCACAAGTAGGCCATATATGGCCACGAGTGCACAAGGTGTAAGTTGGCACCTCGACAGAGTGCAGTCTAGTTTTATTAGCGATTATTCTACCGATTAATTGAATAGGGTTTCTTAAGGTTTTGTAATGTTTCTTATATATCAACAAATCGATTACACACTGAAGCATTGTTTTATTTTATACTTTGTTGCACAATGGTATCTAAAAAAGGAGATCTTCAAGCTTACAGCGCGTCATGATGCAACAAGAACACTTAAGCCGTGCTTGGCATAGTTGAGTAATATTTGACCAGAAGTATTACACTACAGCATCATGGGTCTTCAACAGTGGGTCCAGCAACAGCCGTCCGGGTCATACCTTACCCATCCTTCACCTTATCCCTAAACTTATTTGCCTTTTTTTACTATTTAAAAAAAAAAACATTTAAAAATGCTTCAAATAGACGATCTACATCGACACGTTGTGAACTTGTCAGTAGATCAGCTATTTGAAATATTCAAATTATTATTTGGGGATAAGGGGTAAGGTAAGGTAGAGCCCATAATCTGCAACACAAATTTCTAGAATATACCTGCTTCATCTCGCTCTCTCAGCTAAGGGGCCCTTGGCCCTGAAAGACATAGTAGACCCCTTGTAACACTTTGACTCGCGCACTGAGGTGGAGTGTCTTACTTGCTGAATTCATAGAGCAGTTTCTCAAAGATGAGGATGGGTCCAGTGGAGCTGAGGATGATGAGAGGCTGACCTCCCAACAGACAGAACACTGTCCCCGCCAGAGCAGTACCCAGAAAACTCTCCATCACTCCCTGAGAGAGAGAGAGAAGGACGGACAGATCAGTGGTGGAAAAAGTACTCAAATTTTGTTCTAGTAAAAGTATCAATACTGCAATGTAGAAATACTCCGTTAGGGTGCCCTCACACCAAAGTACCTATGAGAGTGGAATCCGCGTTCCGCCAATGCATTTCAATGAGAGTGAAGCAGTTTCACGCCAGCAGAAGATTTCTGCAAAAAACGCTCCCTTCTCATTGAAATGCATTGGCGGAATACAGATTCCACTCTCATAGGTATTTTGGTGTGAGGGCACCCTTACAAGTAAAAGTCCGGAATTCAAAATGTACTTGAGTAAAAGTACAAGTATTGGCATCAAAATATACTTTAAGTACCAAAAGTAAAAGTACAAAATGTTTGAAAATAGCAGATCTACAAGCTCACAACGCATCGCGATGCGTTGTGAGCTTGTAGATCTGCTATTTTCAAATAGCCTAGGTATAACATAGGGCTAAATTGGTTAATGTATGTTTTGTAATATTATAGTTATAGTTTATAACTGCAAAGTAACTAGTGACTAAAGTTTTCAAATAAATATAGGGAGTAAAAGTAGTACAATATTTGGATCCGAAATGTAGTGGAGTAGAAGTAAAACTATTGGAAATTGGAAATAGTCAAGTAAAGTACAAATACCTACTTTATTTAGGTATTTGTACTTAAGTAAATGTACTTAGTTACTTTACACCACTGAGACAGATGGACAGACAGACAGACAGACAGACAGACAGACAGACAGACAGACAGACAGAGAGTGACTACTAACCACTTTCAACGTGGTGTCCTATTATTATACATGGTACGTCATTATAATTTAGGTGAAAATGCTGAAAAATTACCAAACATTTTCAATACAAAATGTTCAACATAATCAAAAATAGCGAACACAGCAGCAGATGTACGAGAAATGTTGCTGTTATTTAGTTGTATACCGAATGTCCTTCTATTCTTGAGGACTGGTCAAGCCCTGGCTGAAAAATTACCATGGTAAGCATGATGCATCCATGCTACACCAGAACCATAGTTGAATTTTAATTTGCTCTAGTGCATTGGTTCTTAATGTGGGGTCCGGGGACCCCCAGGGGTCCTTGAGGGAGTTCCAGGGGGTTCTAAGGTGGGCTAATAATGCCGCGCTATGAACTTGTAGATCTGCTATTTTTGAATGTGTGCCAATCTTTTAATATATATTATTTTAAAGGGAAGATTTTTAACTCAAATCTTTGCTTCTGGGGGGTGTCCCTGGAACAAAATATGTTGAGATGGGTTCCGTGGTCAAATACATATGATTCTAGTGGTCCTTGACATTAAAAATGTTGAGCACCACAGAGAAAGAAACATACGTTATTCTGAAAACCATTAGGATTTGGAAGACATTTTTAGGTATTTTTCAGGTCTTAAGGCCCATTCCTACTAGCCTGGCGGGGCCCGACGTTATCTGTGTTCATTCCTTCCACAGTATAACGTCTGGCCTTTGGCCTATTGGCAGCTTGAAAAGTGGGCGGGAGTACTTGCCTTGACAGACAGACTCCTCTAACCAATCACCATCTCTCAGCCAGTCGGAAGAACGGCAAACAAACACGTCTTTTCGGCCGATAAACTCCACTAGCGCATCCTCCGTGTTGCTTTTTAATTGTTGTAATTGATTCCAACTCTGAAATAACTGCACTTATTGGTTGTTTTATTGTTAGAGCGTTAACTGTTACACTTTTTGCATCGCGAGGGCAGCCATTGTTGTTTTGAAAATGCTGCAGCCTGCAGCATGCATCTACGTCACCGTCTACACATGGACCAATCAGGGAAATCTTTTCACTTGTTGTCAGGAAGACTACGTTTGTTGTGCGGAAGCATAGTGCGGAAGCAGTCACTGATTGGCCCCGATCAGAGAATAATCTGTATACTCGCTGCCAATCAACGGAAGTCCAGACGTTATACTGTGGAAGGAATGAGTGAGTGAACGCAGATGACGTCGGGCCCCGCCAGGCTACATTCCTACTGGGCCAGAAAACAGATAAAAGAAAATTTCCATTCAAAGTGGATGGTAGATACAGCTAAAAAAAATATCTGCCACAGATATGTCATTTATCTGTGGCATATCTGGAGAAAGAGATTTTTTTATCTGTTATCTGGCCCAGTGGGAATGGGCCTTTAATGAGTGAAAAAGCGCTGCTGTCACCTGGTAGTTGTCGGTGGCGTCTCCCAGCAGGCCTCCGAAGGTGATGGCGTTGGTGATGGTGCCCAGGTAGATGAAGAGCACCGCCGAGATGGACTGGATGTGGAAACCTCCGTACAGGTCACTGCAGAACCAGGGCGCCTTCCTCTTGATGTCCAGCCATAGACCCCCACAGAACCTGGCAACACACACTGCATGCTGTAACCATAGACCCCCACAGAACCTGGCAACACACACTGCATGCTGTGACCATAGACCCCCACAGAACCTGGCAACACACACTGCATGCTGTGACCATAGACCTCCACAGAACCTGGCAACACACACTGCATGCTGTGACCATAGACCCCCACAGAACCTGGCAACACACACTGCATGCTGTGACCATAGACCTCCACAGAACCTGGCAACACACACTGCATGCTGTGACCATAGACCCCCACAGAACCTGGCAACACACACTGCATGCTGTGACCATAGACCCCCACAGAACCTGGCAACACACACTGCATGCTGTGACCATAGACCTCCACAGAACCTGGCAACACACACTGCATGCTGTGACCATAGACCCCCACAGAACCTGGCAACACACACTGCATGCTGTGACCATAGACCCCCACAGAACCTGGCAACACACACTGCATCCCGATCCCGACGAACTTTGCTTTGTGTCACTCCCCCATCTCTCTCTCCCCATTTCCATGGTACTGAGTGCCGTGCTATGAGCTTTTAGATCTGCTATTTCTTTGAAAAATCATGAAAATGTGTATATATTTTTGAATGCAAACTTTTGCAACTTAAATCTTTGCTTCTAGAGGTCCCTGGAACAAAATCTTTTCAGATGGGGGTCCGCAGCCAAATACATATAATTCTAGGGGTCCTTGACATGAAAATGTTTGAGCACCACTGACATAGAAACATACGTTTTTTTCAGAAATCTGTTAGGATTCAGAACACATTTGTAGAATTGGCCTCAGGTCTTATAATGGGTGAATGAATGTAACCTCGAGCTGACACGGTGGTACCAGAGTTACGTCACGCTTTGAACTCGCCGCAGACCGGAAGTGGCGTCGCATGGAGCCTGTTCTCATTCTTATCGAGGCTCTGCTGCTCTCCTGCCCGTCCGCCCCCACAATAGCCGAGGTATTTTCAATCACTGGTAAGTAGACGAAATCACGTCTTTTTCACCCTTTTAACGCATTCACGGGCCTCTCGTGAATGTGTGAATGCGTGAATGCGTTAAAAGGGTGAAAAAGACGTGATTTCGTCTACTTACCAGTGATTGAAAATACCTCGGCTATAGTGGGGGCGGACGGGCTGAAGAGCAGCAGAGGCTAGCTAGGAATGAGAACAGGCTCCATGCGTGCGCAAGTGCACATGCGTAAGCTTCCCACCATAGAGTAAATAGGCTTTCCACGCTTACTATGGGAGTCGACGTAAGTGACGTAACTCTCTTATATACACTCTGGGTGGTACCAGTCGCCTCCATCCACAAGTTTCCCAAGGAGTCTACTGGGGAAAGGGGTGTGTGTTAATGTGGGCTTCACTTCCTCCACACAGCTGATTCAAATCACTTGACAAACACCAAGTAATCACCATGCAGAGATGCAGGTGTCACAGCAGCAAGGCAACCAGTCAGAATCTAACAGCTAAGAGGAACAGGATGTGATGCCCACCTTTCACGCAAGGGCTCATGGGACACTGAAAACTTGTGGATAGGCCCGTAGACATAAAAAGGTAGACGCCTCCTTCGGCTCTGGGGCGTCCGTCTTGGTTGATAGGCAACTTTTCCAAGACTGTATGGCTGCAGGCATGGACGCTTCCGTGTGTGTCACTGAAGGGGACGTTCAGTTGAATTGAAGTCCAGGAAAACATGCCCTGCGATTGGCCAGTAGTTTTTTTGAGTGGCAGCCTGCCTTCGACACTTCCGCATTTCTGCCTATCAAGTTTGACGGGTCGCTCCAATGAACTGCAGCGGCGGACGAGGTATCTAGCTTTTTATATCTGTGGATAGGGAGGTAGGCCTATCCACAGCCATCCATAGTGGATGATAGCAACGTTCAGGCAAGTCCCGGAAAAGACACGCTGTGATTGGCCAGAGGTACTTTGAGTGACAGTTCACCTCCAAACATTATTTACTATTCTGGCCCCCTGGATTACAACTTCTAACTGCGCTGAGTCGGCTCATGCGACCATTCGCAAAGCTCGACACGGCGACTCACTAAAGTAATGTCGTTTTCCATGTTTTCTCAGTCTTGCATTCAGCCAATGAGAACGCAGGCCGCAGGGAGGGCGGCGCTTGCCCGAATGTCGCCACGTTTCACTGCTATGCCTACCTCCCAGTGAACTCCAGCTCCTCTCCCAGCTCATGTGGGAGCGGCATCTCCTCCTCCTCCCCTGCACCTCCTCCTCCTCCTCCCCCGGCTCCCCCGGCCGAGCCGTTCATCTGCTCCACCTCACTCAGGTTCAGCACAGACTTCCTGCAGGGAAGGAGGAGAACGTGGAATAGTTACAGTGGTTTTCAACCAGAGGTCCTTGAGGGGGTTCCAGGTGGTCCCCAGCTAAATGACAGACAGTTGGTAACCAAATGGACCCTTAGAGATCTTGAACTCTTGAGAGGGTAAAATGAAACCAAACGAACCCTTACATGTCCATTTGGTTTCATTTTACGCTCTCAAAAGTAAAATAGTTGTTATACACCTGCATTACTCAGTTGCCAAGAGGTCTACACAATTAGAGTATGTAGAAGAATTGTTATTTTGATCATTTGCCTGTTATCTCTCTTATGGTACCAACATCAATACAGCATGGAATTATGGACAAGAGCTTATACGTTTTGGGCTACATTGGGAGGGGGACTCTGCATGTCATCCTATGGGGCTGGGGCAGCACCTGTCAGCAAAGACAGGAGGAGGTGGGAGCAGAAGGACGAAGGCTTTACATCCTCCCGGTGGGGGCTCCTCACTGGCTGGTGAGTCAGTAGGATACAACAGCAGTGACAACACATAAATGTGTGTGGGGAGGAATTAATAAAGGGTATGCGCATGTATGCATAAAGTGAATGGAAAATCGAGTGGCAAAGTGAGTTTAATGTCGTTTAACGTTGTTTAATGCAATCAGATAGGACTTTTCTGTTTGGATGCATGGGTTGTCAAGGCCAGAAAGTAGTCTTTTGCAACTCAGTAGGCGTTCCCGCATAACTTTCGGGTATGATGATGATGTCACACGGATACCCTCTATTGGCATAACGACTAAATTGGGGAGAAAAGGGGTAAAAATAAATAAAGTGAAGTGGTTGAAACCTCATTTCTGCAGATGGGATTTTCTTGGGAGGTTCGATGCGTATCTTGGGGTCCCACTCCCCCGGGGGAAGCACGATCACCTCGTTCAGAAACTCATCCACGCCTGCGATCAGGTCCTCGCGGTCCCTGGCCTTGTAGGCCACGTCACTGAACAGCTGCATGGGCGGAGAGAACAGCCTTCTGTACAGGTAAAGCCTACCAGTGGTCATTTCGTCTACTAAAACGATGACGAACAAATGTTCGTTGACTACCTTTTTTTTCACTGATGAAAACTAAATCAGAACTAAGCTATGATGACTAAAATCTAGACTGAATATGTTGTCTAAAATGTTAGGGAGGGACTAGTGGAGATGAGATCCAGTAGAACAAAAAGTCATTTTATGTTTGGCATTTTATGCGCTGTGAGCTTGTAGTTCGCCTATTTTCAGCTTGCAACCAAGCATAAAATCCTTTACACAGCCATTGGCAGCCATCAAGGCCGCCAAAATAAATCTTTGTCGACAAAATCAACTGTAGTTTTAGTCGACTAAAACTGGACTAAGACTATAGGATCCTCGTGATTCATGATCATAAAACATTTTATTAAGGGGAAGAATTATATAAATATATTACATTTTATTATATACTATATTTAATAAATATCCTTTGTTTTTCGATTTCTCAAAAGTGTTATGGTCATGAATCACCAGGATCCTGGATGGTTTGATTCTAGGCTTAAAATAATTGATAGGGAAAAATGGGAGTCTGGAATGATAGAACCAGAAAAATGGTTCCATCTAGCTAGGCCCTATTGTTGTAAATTGTTACTGGCTGATTATAATGAGGTGGCTCCCCGGGTGCTGTATTAATATATCCCAATAGTTACAGGTATGTCCAATATAGCCCAAAGACACAACTAAAGGGCTATTGTTATGTATTTATTTCTATAATGCTTATACACGTAAGTTCCAACTCACATCATCCACCATGAGTGTAGCAATAGCTCTTCCAATCTCATTGTAGGACTTGGTTTTACCATGGGGACCCAGCAACACAAACAGAAACCTATGACACACGCACAAACACACACACACACACACACACACACACGCACAAACGCGCGCGCGCGTGCACACACACACACACACACACACACACACACACACACACACACACACACACACACACACACACACACACACACACACACACACACAAGTCAAGTTATTCTTAGTTGTGTGTGCACCAGTGTCACACACCAGCGTATAAAGTATAAATCAAGCATAAATCCAACCCTAACCCCTAAACCTAAATGTCTAAACACAACCCCAGCCTGAATCTTCACCTACCGGTAATTGCACGCCAAAAATATCTTAAAACTAACAAACAAGCAAACAAACATTAGGAAAATTGTCTTCACAATGTCTATTTCTCAAATTCTACTTGGACAATTGGGACACTTGGACAACTCAAGTATAACAATACGAGTTCACACACACACACACACACACACACACACACACACACACACACACACACACACGCACGAATGCACGTATGCACACACGCACGCACGCACACACACACGCACAGAGTATAGACTGACCTGGTAGGAACAGGAACCTCAGTGAGGCCTCCTAGTGTCGTGGCCTGAGCCAAGCGCACAAAGGAGACAAAGGGCTTGTCCAGAAAGTCCACCTCGCCGACCAAGACATTGGACGCCTCGGCGTCACGAGGAATCTTCTTCATAAACTTGTTCTTCAGCTGGCAGGGGACACAGAAACAGATACGGAGTGAGACCATGAGTAAGTATAGAAATTGCAGTTTTCACTGTTCCCGACACTGTTTCTAGCTTGTTGCGACCGCCAGGTCGCAGTTACTATCAAAACCTCCACCGGCTGTCTGTCAGCCCCTCCGTCCCTCCGTCAGTCTGTCCGTCACGTCATGTCACACTTTTGGCCCTACTCGTATCTCTGCCACCGTTGCCCCTATCCATGCCAAACTTTGCACACGCACTACTTGGCTGGCAAACCACAACCTCCACCCCTGATTTCTCACATGGCCCTCTTCTAGCGCCACCATGAGGTTGCTTTTAATGCCACTTACAGGCCAATTTGTGTATACATGCGAGTCGCTTATCTCCCAATTAGGGAGTCTTACTGGTATTAGGGGGTGCTACATGTATCGGTATGCTAAAATGGGCTCATGGTCATGGGTGGGCAGCGGATAAAAAAACCCCAATGAAGAATTCATTCTAAAGTGAGTGTCCTTGTATAAAGTAAGCTTGTATGGTCATCGAGGCTACGGTAGGCCTAAGTGCTGCATACACTGGGTGAAAAGAGAGATTATCTGACATATACTGGTAGATTATATGACTGTTATTTTACAGGTATACTGGGCCAATGCCAATCACAGCTGGCTTAGTGCACATGCTCAGTGAAAATGCAGGTATAGGGAGGGGGAAAAATTCCCTCCCACCAGTGAGAAATCCTGGGACTTCTGAGGTGTGATTTCTGACAGCAACCACAACAGGGGTTCACGAATACTTAAGTAGTGGTACAATTCGGCTATATACCGAGCTGAATACGACTGATTATCTGGCTGATTATCTCATGTTTATGCCGGTTTATTTACTGAATATACCTGTCATAGAATGTAGTATACCCGTCCGATAATCTCTCTTTTCACCCAGTGATAGCGGCCCCAACCTCTAGTCTATATGCACAGAATCTCTGCATGTCTGATCAAGTGTCCCCCCCCCCCCCCCCATATCTTGAGAACTGTCCGACCGATCGACTTATTTCGTGCCATTTGTTACCTGAGGGAGCCCAGTGGGGAGTCAGTCGAAAATCCGCATTTCTCTGTGCATGTGTCTGTCTATGTGTCTGTGTCCCTTCTATGTTGAGTTTCTAACAATAATTGTTTCCCCCACTGCATCCACTCAAATTAAGTTAAAAACGTTAACACTTTTCCCCACCAGCGCTTCCCAACGAATGTCTTTGATAGTGGAAAGTGAGTTACATTATGTTTATGACTTAAGCTAACTTTCTAACGACATAAAATGATAATCTCACTGTATACAAACATGTACTGTACCCCCCCTCTCCCACACGCACACTTTCCCACATAGTCTGCTATGTACGTGGCCACAGCTAAAAGCTCTTTTGAAACCCCCCTTGCTCCTGGTCCAGAAGCATGTGGAAGCAGATCAAATCTCCACATAATCCACTCAATGCTGTTTTCACATCGGTCACTGTGCTACATACCTGCTCCACCCCCGGTCACTGGCCCTTTGTAACCTCATTTATACAGGAAATAACTGATCTACAAGTTCACAACAAACACTAAATCAACTATTTCTGGTGTGCTACAAGGCGCGCGGACAAGTGTGAGTCAGGCAGAACATTGCCAACCTCAAGCTATTGATTGCCCTGATGAATAAAATGATGATTTCACACGAATAAGTAATAACTCTCAGTTCAAGGACAAGCAAATAACCAATGGCAAATGACCTTTGTGGTCAGCATTAATGTGGCATATTGGTTTATGGTTAGTAACTTGTTCTCTTATTTTAATTAATTCTCATCTGCAGCATCCAAAAGACAACATATTGTTTCATCAACCTATACACTTCTTTAACCAGCTTAGTGGCCTTGTGGTTCAGAGACTAAAGACTATAAAAAATGGCACCCAATGCCTCCCTGCTTGGCACGCATGCAAGGATGCCATGTGTACTTATATACAGTATCATGTACCGGGGGTGCACTTAATTTTTTTTCTTCTTTTCTGAAGAGTAAGAGTTTTTGACATAATTGACGTTTCCACCCAACCGCAACGATATAGGCAGGGATGTTAAAGGGGCAGACCACCCATTTTCAATATTGAAATATGTCATTAATATACCTTAGAGGAGTTGTGTGGAAATAGAAAAAAAAGTTCCCCCCCCCTTCTGTGTTGCCTAGAACTGGAGGATTGATTTTGGGGTTTGTATTGTAAAGTACAATGTGTGATGTCATCAAGTTGTACTTTACAATACAAACCCCAAAATCAATCCTCCAGTTCTAGGCAACACAGAAGGGGGGGAACTTTTTTTCTATTTCCACACAACTCCTCTAAGGTATATTAATGGCACAGTTCAATATTGAAAATGGGTGGTCTTCCCCTTTAATGTGTCTGTGGAAATGACAGCATTATCTATACTATAATTTTGCGAATGTCTATCTGAGTGAGTGTCTGTCTGTCTGTCTGAGTGTCTGTCACAGCGTTTCTCCTCAGTGGCTGGAGCAATTGATCTGAAATCGCATCACCATTAGCATATGAACACACCTGACATAACTGTGAAGCCCGTTTGTCACTTTCACAAATCATAGGCTGTACATTAGCATTTTTATGGTGTAACTACTATCTATTCTGCATCTAGCATGAGGCATATCTATTCTGCATCTAGCATGGGGCAACATGTTTACCCAGCTCTGTGTGTGTGTGTGCGTGTGCGTGCGTGCGTGCGTGCGTGCGTGCGTGTGTGTGTGTGTGTGGGTGGGCGGGGGCCCTCTTTCAGATGTTGTCATGTAGATCGGTACACAGTATCTCTGTAGCCTTTAAACGAAACGGGTATTTCTTACATTGATGCTCCTACATATTATCATGCAAGCACCAGTTAAAGTTACTTTCCATCCCTCATATACTGTGTGCACAGTGCACACCCCATAACCCACACACTGCACATCATTTCGGAGCTCATATCTTTGAACGGGTAAGGACTAGTGTTTATAAATCCCTTTCGCTGTCAGTTCAAAGCCGACTGCAAGTGTCATGCAGATCCATGTGCCTAACTAATTAAACTAAACCCATAAGTGGCGTGCATGTGTGTGTTTGTGTCTGCTCAGCTAC